>NC_034179.2:7732365-7754865 GCF_002021735.2 Oncorhynchus kisutch | reverse complement strand
ATCAAGGACACGAGATCATGAACCCACTTCCTTTCCTTTTAGTGGTCACGTTTACTGTGACATGATAAGGACCGAAGGCTCTGAATGTGGTAAATCTTGAGTGTGTTGCTGTATTAGATGTGGTGTTTGAGTCCCAAATGACACCCTGTTCACTATATAGTGCACTACTTTTGACCAGAGACCGTATAGGGAATAGGTTGCCATTTTGGACGTGGTGTTGTAGTGAGTGTCTTTCTGGTGTAGTGTCTCCTCGGAGTGGTCAGGACTGGTCAGGATACATACTGTAGAGGAGGCTATGTGGTCCTGATGAACGCCTGGAGCCGTCTGGTCTGCAGCCACTATGTACTGCAGGGTTGGAACCACTCTGGTCTGCAGCCACTATGTACTGCAGGGTTGGAGATGTCTGGTCTGCAGCCACTATGTACTGCAGGGTTGGAGATGTCTGGTCTGCAGCCACTATGTACTGCAGGGTTGGAGATGTCTGGTCTGCAGCCACTATGTACTGCAGGGTTGGAGCCGTCTGGTCTGCAGCCACTATGTACTGCAGGGTTGGAGATGTCTGGTCTGCAGCCACTATGTACTACAGGGTTGGAGATGTCTGGTCTGCAGCCACTATGTACTGCAGGGTTGGAGATGTCTGGTCTGCAGCCACTATGTACTGCAGGGTTGGAGCCGTCTGGTCTGCAGCCACTATGTACTGCAGGGTTGGAGATGTCTGGTCTGCAGCCACTATGTACTGCAGGGTTGGAGATGTCTGGTCTGCAGCCACTATGTACTGCAGGGTTGGAACCACTCTGGTCTGCAGCCACTATGTACTGCAGGGTTGGAACCACTCTGGTCTGCAGCCACTATGTACTGCAGGGTTGGAACCACTCTGGTCTGCAGCCACTATGTACTGCAGGGTTGGATCCACTCTGGTCTGCAGCCACTATGTACTGCAGGGTTGGAGATGTCTGGTCTGCAGCCACTATGTAAAACTCTCTAAAAGGTACATTGAAGCTTAACTAAGGGATGGTGCAGTACAGATGGTGAAGTACAGATGGTGCAGTACAGATGGTGCAGTACAGATGGTGCAGTACAGATGGTGTGGTACAGATGGTGCAGTACAGATGGTGGGGTACAGATGGTGCAGTACAGATGGTGGAGTACAGATGGTGCAGTACAGATGGTGCGGTACAGATGGTGCAGTACAGATGGTGCAGTACAGATGGTGCGGTACAGATGGTGCGGTACAGATGGTGCGGTACAGATGGTGCGGTACAGATGGTGCAGTACAGATGGTGGGGTACAGATTGCTGCTCTCCAGCGGGGGACAGAAACATCCTGTATGTAAGTTGAACGCCTGTCAGTTTTACTCACCCCGTCCTCTTAATTATTTACATCATCAAAAGACAACTGCTGCCATTGTTGAATGCCTGGCCGCTCAGCAGGAAATCACCACGGAAGATGTCTAATTGTTACTTTGTGCTTGTAGCAGCACCTAGCTAATGGAAGTCTGGAGTCCTGGGCCCGGGGGGGGGCTGGAGGCTGTGCTGTGTTGGGCTGGGCTGGGTCTGGCGGTCTGGGGGCACCTATTGGGGCTCGGCACTAGAGTAGTCTGTGGGTCTGGGGGCACCTTTTGGGGCTCGGCACTAGAGTGGCCTGTGGGTCTGGGGGCACCTTTTGGGGCCCGGCACTAGAGTGGCCTGGGGGTCTGGGGGCACCTTTTGGGGCTCGGCACTAGAGTGGCCTGGGGGTCTGGGGGGCACCTTTTGGGGCACTAGAGTGGTGCTACTGCAGGGTCTGCCTCTCTCTCTCCTCTGCTGGTGTCCTCAGAGTCATCAGGCTTCCGCTGCGAGTGTCTTCGTGTCTGCGAGGGCGAGGCGAGGGCGAGGCGAGGAGAGGAGAGGAGAGTGTCTGTGTCTGAGGTGAGGTGAGGCGAGGCAAGGAGAGGAGAGGAGAAGTGAGGAGAGGAGAGTGTCTGTGTGTCTGCAAGGTGAGACGAGGCAAGGAGAGGAGAGGAGAAGTGAGGAGAGGAGAAGTGAGGAGAGGAGAAGGAGAGGAGAGGAGAGGAGAGGAGAGGAGAGGAGAGGAGAGGAGAGGAGAGGAGAGGAGAGGAGAGGAGAGGAGAGGAGAGGAGAGGAGAGGAGAGGAGAGGAGAGGAGAGGAGAGGAGAAGTGAGGAGAGGAGGAGAGTGTCTGTATGTCTGTGAGGTGAGGCGAGGCAAGGCAAGGAGAGGAGAAGTGAGGAGAGGAGAAGGAGAGGAGAAGGAGAGTGTCTGTGTGTCTGCGAGGCGAGGAGAGGGGAGGAGAAGTGAGGAGAGGAGAAGAGAGTGTCTGTGTGTCTGCAAGGTGAGGCGAGGAGAGGAGAAGTGAGGAGAGGAGAGGAGAGGAGAGGAGAGGAGAGGAGAGGAGAGGAGAGGAGAAGTGAGGAGAGGAGGAGAGTGTCTGTATTTCTGTGAGGTGAGGCGAGGCAAGGCAAGGAGAGGAGAAGTGAGGAGAGGAGAAGGAGAGGAGAAGGAGAGTGTCTGTGTGTCTGAGAGGAGAGGAGAAGGAGAGAGGAGAAGGAGAGTGTCTGTGTGTCTGCGAGGTGAGGCGAGGAGAAGTGAGGAGAGGAGAGAAGGAGAGTGTCTGTGTGTCTGCGAGGCGAGGAGTCGAGAGGAGAGGAGAAGGAGAGTGTCTGTGTGTCTGCGAGGTGAGGTGAGGAGTCGAGAGGAGAGGAGAGGAGAAGGAGAGTGTCTGTGTGTCTGCGAGGCGAGGAGTCGAGAGGAGAGGAGAAGGAGAGTGTCTGTGTGTCCGCGAGGTGAGGCGAGGAGAAGTGAGGAGAGGAGAGAAGGAGAGTGTCTGTGTGTCTGCGAGGTGAGGAGTCGAGAGGAGAGGAGAAGGAGAGTGTCTGTGTGTCTGCGAGGTGAGGAGTCGAGAGGAGAGGAGAAGGAGAGTGTCTGTGTGTCTGCGAGGCGAGGAGTCGAGATGAGAGGAGAAGGAGAGTGTCTGTGTGTCTGCGAGGCGAGGCGAGGCCGAGGTCCATATCTGCATTCTAAAGTGGTGACTTGTGGAGCTGTGTTATGGTTCCCCTGTGGTGTTATAATGGAATGAAACCATCAGCACATTCAAACACATCCATGTCACTTCCTGCTGTTCTTTAGGGGATCTGAGAAGCATGCAGCATGGATCTGGCATGGATCTGAAAGGACTGGAGCATTATGGGATACCATATAGTATGGATCTGAAAGGACTGGAACATTATGGGATACCATACAGTATGGATCTGAAAGGACTGGAGCATTATGGGATACCATACAGTATGGATCTGAAAGGACTGGAGCATTATGGGATACCATACAGTATGGATCTGAAAGGACTGGAGCATTATGGGATACCATACCGAATGAATCTGAAAGGACTGGAGCATTATGGGATACCATACAGTATGGATCTGAAAGGACTGGAGCATTATGGGATACCATACAGAATGGATCTGAAAGGACTGGAGCATTATGGGATACCATACAGAATGGATCTGAAAGGACTGGAGCATTATGGGATACCATACAGTATGGATCTGAAAGGACTGGAGCATTATGGGATACCATACAGAATGAATCTGAAAGGACTGGAGCATTATGGGATACCATACAGTATGGATCTGAAAGGACTGGAGCATTATGGGATACCATACAGAATGGATCTGAAAGGACTGGAGCATTATGGGATACCATACAGAATGGATACTCTGGTCCGTACCACACCAGAGTTTAGCCCAGAATTCTCATCTCTACTGCAGAATATATTCTTGTTATTTGGTCTACAATTTTTACCTAATACACATAGTAACATAACATCTCTCTTTTTATTTTTTAATCTTTGTCTGACGAACATGATCTGTACTGTATGTAAATGTATTTAACATGATCTGTACTGTATTTCAGGCAAATGATGTATTTCAAACCTGCTGGTTTAGGTAGAGTTTGTTACAGTCTAGTTGCATCCAGACATCTCTTTAACATTATCAGAACTAGGTTGCTTCTGGGTTGGTTCCCCCCCTTGGGTTGTGCCGTGGCGGAGATCTTTACTGGGCTATACTCGGCCTTGTCTCAGGATGGTAAGTTGGTGGTTGAAGATATCCTTCTAGCGGTGTGGGGGCTGTGCTTTGGCAAAGTGGGTGGGGTTTTATCCTTCCTGTTTGGCCCTGTCCGGGGATATCATCAGATTTTTTTATTTTATTTTTTTTATTTTTTTAACCTTTATTTAACCAGGTAGGCTAGTTGAGAACAAGTTCTCATTTGCAACTGCGACCTGGCCAAGATAAAGCATAGCAGTGTGAGCAGACAACAAAGAGTTACACATGGAGTAAACAATTAACAAGTCAATAACACAGTAGAAACCAAAGGGGGAGTCTATATACAATGTGTGCAAAAGGCATGAGGAGGTAGGCAAATAATTACAATTTTGCAGAATAACACTGGAGTGATGAATGATCAGATGGTCATGTACAGATAGAGATATTGGTGTGCAAAAGAGCAGAAAAGTAAATAAATAAAAACAGTATGGGGATGAGGTAGGTGAGAAAGGGTGGGCTATATACCAATAGACTATGTACAGCTGCAGCGATCGGTTAGCTGCTCAGATAGCTGATGTTTGAAGTTGGTGAGGGAGATAAAAGTCTCCAACTTCAGCGATTTTTGCAATTCGTTCCAGTCACAGGCAGCAGAGTACTGGAACGAAAGGCGGCCAAATGAGGTGTTGGCTTTAGGGATGATCAGTGAGATACACCTGCTGGAGCGCGTGCTACGGATGGGTGTTGCCATCGTGACCAGTGAGCTGAGATAAGGCGGAGCTTTACCTAGCATGGACTTGTAGATGACCTGGAGCCAGTGGGTCTGGTGACGAATATGTAGCGAGGGCCAGCGACTAGAGCATACAAGTCGCAGTGGTGGGTGGTATAAGGTGCTTTAGTGACGAAACGGATGGCACTGTGATAGACTGCATCCAGTTGGCTGAGTAGAGTGTTGGAAGCCATTTTGTAGATGACATCGCCGAAGTCGAGGATCGGTAGGATAGTCAGTTTTACTAGGGTAAGCTTGGCGGCGTGAGTGAAGGAGGCTTTGTTGCGGAATAGAAAGCCGACTCTTGATTTGATTTTCGATTGGAGATGTTTGATATGAGTCTGGAAGGAGAGTTTGCAGTCTAGCCAGACACCTAGGTACTTATAGACGTCCACATATTCTAGGTCGGAACCATCCAGGGTGGTGATGCTAGTCGGGCATGCGGGTGCAGGCAGCGACCGGTTGAAAAGCATGCATTTGGTTTTACTAGCGTTTAAGAGCAGTTGGAGGCCACGGAAGGAGTGTTGTATGGCATTGAAGCTTGTTTGGAGGTTAGATAGCACAGTGTCCAAAGACGGGCCGAAGGTATATAGAATGGTGTCGTCTGCGTAGAGGTGGATCAGGGAATCGCCCGCAGCAAGAGCAACATCATTGATATACACAGAGAAAAGAGTCGGCCCGAGAATTGAACCCTGTGGCACCCCCATAGAGACTGCCAGAGGACCAGACAGCATGCCCTCCGATTTGACGCACTGAACTCTGTCTGCAAAGTAATTGGTGAACCAGGCAAGGCAGTCATCCGAAAAACCGAGGCTCCTGAGTCTGCCGATAAGAATATGGTGATTGACAGAGTCGAAAGCCTTGGCAAGGTCGATGAAGACGGCTGCACAGTACTGTCTTTTATCGATGGCGGTTATGATATCGTTGAGTACCTTGAGTGTGGCTGAGGTGCACCCATGACCGGCTCGGAAACCAGATTGCACAGCGGAGAAGGTGCGGTGGGATTCGAGATGGTCAGTGACCTGTTTGTTGACTTGGCTTTCGAAGACCTTAGATAGGCAGGGCAGGATGGATATAGGTCTGTAACAGTTTGGGTCCAGGGTGTCTCCCCCTTTGAAGAGGGGGATGACTGCGGCAGCTTTCCAATCCTTGGGGATCTCAGACGATATGAAAGAGAGGTTGAACAGGCTGGTAATAGGGGTTGCGACAATGGTGGCAGATAGTTTCAGAAATAGAGGGTCCAGATTGTCAAGCCCAGCTGATTTGTACGGGTCCAGGTTTTGCAGCTCTTTCAGAACATCTGCTATCTGGATTTGGTTAAAGGAGAACCTGGAGAGGAGGAGGAGGAGCTGCGGGGGGGGCGGAGCTGTTGGCCGAGGTTGAAGTAGCCAGGCGGAAGGCATGGCCAGCCGTTGAGAAATGCTTATTGAAGTTTTCGATAATCATGGATTTATCAGTGGTGACCGTGTTACCTAGCCTCAGTGCAGTGGGCAGCTGGGAGGAGGTGCTCTTGTTCTCCATGGACTTCACGGTGTCCCAGAACTTTTTGGAGTTGGAGCTACAGGATGCAAACTTCTGCCTGAAGAAGCTGGCCTTAGCTTTCCTGACTGACTGCGTGTATTGGTTCCGGACTTCCCTGAACAGTTGCATATCACGGGGATGTTTTTGTGCTGGTCGAGGGCAGTCAGGTCTGGGGTGAACCAAGGGCTGTATCTGTTCTTAGTTCTGCATTTTTTGAACGGAGCATGCTTATCTAAAATGGTGAGGAAGTTACTTTTAAAGAATGACCAGGCATCCTCAACTGACGGGATGAGGTCAATGTCCTTCCAGGATACCCGGGCCAGGTCGATTAGAAAGGCCTGCTCACAGAAGTGTTTTAGGGAGCGTTTGACAGTGATGAGGGGTGGTCGTTTGACTGCGGCTCCGTAGCGGATACAGGCAATGAGGCAGTGATCGCTGAGATCCTGGTTGAAGACAGCGGAGGTGTATTTGGAGGGCCAGTTGGTCAGGATGACGTCTATGAGGGTGCCCTTGTTTACAGAGTTAGGGTTGTACCTGGTGGGTTCCTTGATGATTTGTGTGAGATTGAGGGCATCTAGCTTAGATTGTAGGACTGGCGAGGTGTTAAGCATATCCCAGTTTAGGTCACCTAACAGAACAAACTCTGAAGCTAGATGGGGGGCGATCAATTCACAAATGGTGTCCAGGGCACAGCTGGGAGCTGAGGGGGGTCGGTAGCAGGCGGCAACCGTGAGAGACTTATTTCTGGAGAGAGTAATTTTCAAAATTAGTAGTTCGAACTGTTTGGGTATGGACCTGGAAAGTATGACATTACTTTGCAGGCTATCTCTGCAGTAAACTGCAACTCCGCCCCCTTTGGCAGTTCTATCTTGACGGAAGATGTTATAGTTGGGTATGGAAATCTCTGAATTTTTGGTGGCCTTCCTGAGCCAGGATTCAGACACAGCAAGGACATCAGGGTTAGCAGAGTGTGCTAAAGCAGTGAGTAAAACAAACTTAGGGAGGAGGCTTCTGATGTTGACATGCATGAAACCAAGGCTTTTTCGATCACAGAAGTCAACAAATGAGGGTGCCTGGGGACATGCAGGGCCTGGGTTTACCTCCACATCACCCGCGGAACAGAGAAGGAGTAGTATGAGGGTGCGGCCACAGTGTCTCCTGACCCCTCCTGTCTCAGCCTCCAGTATTTATGCTGCAGTAGTTTATGTGTCAGGGGGCTAGGGTCAGTTTGTTATATCTGGAGTACCTCTCCTGTCCTATCCGGTGTCCTGTGTGAATTTAAGTATGGAGGACCTGAGCCCTAGGACCATGCCTCAGGACTACCTGGCATGATGACTCCTTGCTGTCCCCAGTCCACCTGGCCGTGCTGCTGTTCCAGTTTCAACTGTTCTGCCTGTGATTATTATTATTTGACCATGCTGGTCATTTATGAACATTTGAACATCTTGAACGTCTTGGCCATGTTCTGTTATAATCTCCACCCGGCACAGCCAGAAGAGGACTGGCCACCCCACATAGCCTGGTTCCTCTCTAGGTTTCTTCCTAGGTTTTGGCCTTTCTAGGGAGTTTTTCCTAGCCACCGTGCTTCTACACCTGCATTGCTTGCTGTTTGGGGTTTTAGGCTGGGTTTCTGTACAGCACTTTGAGATATCAGCTGATGTACGAAGGGCTATATAAATACATTTGATTAGATTTTTGATTTGCATCTCTCTCCAACGACAGCACACTGCATGCTGGTTATTTCAGGCATCAACAATATCCATCCCCCTGTCTCTTTTCTGTTACCACAGCGTAGATGCTTTCTTAAACAGGGAAATTAGGGGGGAGTCTGTCAAGCAGCAAAGGGTCTGGAGGGTGTTTCAGCTGACAGGGTAGAGTATGGGAACATGGAGGCCCTGGTCGTTTGTCCTCATCAGGGGGAGAGAGATGGTCGAGGCTGTGACATCCGTACATGGGCTCGACTTCAACCCTCCTGTCTACAGCTGCTCTGTATTCTACTGTCCCATCCTCTACTGCCCCGTCCTATACTGTCCCGTCCTCTACTGTCCCGTCCTCTACTGTCCCGTCCTCTACTGTCCCATCCTCTACTGTCCCGTCCTCTACTGTCCCGTCCTCTACTGTCTCGTCCTCTACGGTCCAGTCCTCTACTGTCCTGTCCTCTACTGTCCTGTCCTCTACTGTCCCGTCCTCTACTGTCCCATCCTCTACTGTCCCGTCCTCTACCGCCCTGTCCTCTACTGTCCAGTCCTCTACTGTCCCGTCCTCTACTGTCCCATCCTCTACTGTCCCGTCCTCTACTGTACCGTCCTCTACTGCCCCGTCCTCTACTGTCCCGTCCTCTACTGTCCCGTCCTCTACGGTCCAGTCCTCTACTGTCCTGTCCTCTACTGTCCTGTCCTCTACTGTCCCGTCCTCTACTGTCCCATCCTCTACTGTCCCGTCCTCTACCGCCCTGTCCTCTACTGTCCCGTCCTCTACTGTCCCGTCCTCTACGGTCCAGTCCTCTACCGTCCCGTCCTCTACGGTCCAGTCCTCTACCGCCCTGTCCTCTACTGTCCCGTCCTCTACTGTCCCATCCTCTACTGTCCCGTCCTCTACCGCCCTGTCCTCTACTGTCCAGTCCTCTACTGTCCCGTCCTCTACTGTACCGTCCTCTACTGCCCCGTCATCTACTGTCCCGTCCTCTACTGTCCCGTCCCCTACTGCCCCGTCCTCTACTGCCCCGTCCTCTACTGTCCCGTCCTCTACTGTCCCGTCCTCTACTGTCCGGTCCTCTACTGTCCCTTCCCGTCCTCTACTGTCCCGTCCCCTACTGTCCCGTCCTCTACTGTCCCGTCCTCTACTGTCCGGTCCTCTACTGTCCCGTCCCGTCCTCTACTGTCACGTCCCCTACTGTCCCGTCCTCTACTGCCCCGTCCTCTACTGTCCCGTCCTCTACTGTCCCATCCTCTACTGCCCCGTCCTCTACTGTACCGTCCTCTACTGCCCTGTCCTCTACTGTCCCGTCCTCTACTGTACCGTCCTCTACTGTCCCGTCCTCTACTGTCCCGTCCTCTACTGTCCCATCCTCTACTGTCCCGTCCTCTACTGTCCCGTCCTCTACTGCCCCGTCCTCTACTGTACCGTCCTCTACTGCCCCGTCCTCTACTGCCCCGTCCTCTACTGTCCCGTCCTCTACTGTCCCGTCCTCTACTGTACCGTCCTCTACTGTCCCGTCCTCTACTGCCCCGTCCTCTACTGCCCCGTCCTCTACTGTCCCGTCCTCTACTGTCCCGTCCTCTACTGTACCGTCCTCTACTGCCCCGTCCTCTACTGCCCCGTCCTCTACTGTCTCGTCCTCTACGGTCCAGTCCTCTACTGTCCTGTCCTCTACTGTCCTGTCCTCTACTGTCCCGTCCTCTACTGTCCCATCCTCTACTGTCCCGTCCTCTACCGCCCTGTCCTCTACTGTCCAGTCCTCTACTGTCCCGTCCTCTACTGTCCCATCCTCTACTGTCCCGTCCTCTACTGTACCGTCCTCTACTGCCCCGTCCTCTACTGTCCCGTCCTCTACTGTCCCGTCCTCTACGGTCCAGTCCTCTACTGTCCTGTCCTCTACTGTCCTGTCCTCTACTGTCCCGTCCTCTACTGTCCCATCCTCTACTGTCCCGTCCTCTACCGCCCTGTCCTCTACTGTCCCGTCCTCTACTGTCCCGTCCTCTACGGTCCAGTCCTCTACCGTCCCGTCCTCTACGGTCCAGTCCTCTACCGCCCTGTCCTCTACTGTCCCGTCCTCTACTGTCCCATCCTCTACTGTCCCGTCCTCTACCGCCCCGTCCTCTACTGTCCCGTCCTCTACTGTCCCGTCCCGTCCTCTACTGTCCCGTCCTCTACTGTCCGGTCCTCTACTGTCCCATCCTCTACTGTCCGGTCCTCTACTGTCCCATCCTCTACTGTCCGGTCCTCTACTGTCCGGTCCTCTACTGTCCCATCCTCTACTGTCCGGTCCTCTACTGCCCCGTCCTCTACTGTCCCATCCTCTACTGCCCCGTCCTCTACTGCCCCGTCCTCTACTGTCCTGTCCTCTACTGTCCTGTCCTCTACTGTCCCGTCCTCTACTGTCCCATCCTCTACTGTCCCGTCCTCTACCGCCATGTCCTCTACTGTCCAGTCCTCTACTGTCCCATCCTCTACTGTATCGTCCTCTACTGCCCCGTCCTCTACTGTCCCGTCCTCTACTGTCCCGTCCCGTCCTCTACTGTCCCATCCTCTACTGCCCCGTCCTCTACTGCCCCGTCCTCTACTGTCCCGTCCTCTACTGTCCCGTCCCGTCCTCTACTGTCCCGTCCTCTACTGTCCCGTCCTCTACTGCCCCGTCCTCTACTGTCCCATCCTCTACTGTCCCATCCTCTACTGTCCCGTCCTCTACTGTCCTGTCCGCTACTGTCCCATCCTCTACTGTCCCGTCCTCTACTGTCCCGTCCCGTCCTCTGCCCTCCCGTCCCCTACTGTCCCGTCCCCTACTGTCCCGTCCTCTACTGTCCTGTCCGCTACTGTCCCATCCTCTAATGTCCCGTCCTCTACTGTCCCGTCCCGTCCTCTACTGTCCCGTCCCCTACTGTCCCGTCCTCTACTGTCCCGTCCCCTACTGTCCCGTCCTCTACTGTTCCGTCCCCTACTGTCCCGTCCTCTACTGTTCCGTCCCCTACTGTCCCGTCCCCTACTGTCCCGTCCTCTACTGTTCCGTCCCTTACTGTACTGTATTGGCCCCTACTCTATTGTGCCCTACTCTATTCCCCCTACTGTACTGTCCCATACTGTCCTGTCCCCTACTGTACTGTATTGTCCCCTACTGTATTGCCCCCTACTGTCCTGTCCCCTACTGTACTGTATTGTCCCCTACTGTATTGCCCCCTACTGTCCTGTCCCCTACTGTACTGTATTGTCCCCTACTGTATTGCCCCCTACTGTACTGTCCCCTACTGTACTGTATTGTATTGTCCCATACTGTACTGTACTGTCCCCTACTGTACTGTATTGTATTGTCCCATACTGTCCTGTCCCCTACTGTACTGTATTGTCCCCTACTGTATTGCCCCCTACTGTACTGTCCCCTATTGTACTGTATTGTCCTATACCGTACTGTTCCCTACTGTACTGTATTGTATTGTCCCATACTGTCCTGTCCCCTACTGTACTGTATTGTCCCATACTGTACTGTCCCCAATTGTACTGTATTGTCCCCTACAGTATTGTCCCATACTGTCCTGTTCCCTATTGTACTGTATTGTCCCATACTCTCCTGTCCCCTTCTGTACTGTATTGTCCCATACTGTCCTGTCCCCTACTGTACTCTACTGTATTGTCCCATACTGTACTGTCCCCTATTGTACTGTATTGTCCCATACTGTACTGTCCCCTATTGTACTGTATTGTCCCATACTGTACTGTCCCCTATTGTACTGTCCTGTCCCCGACTGTACTGTACTGTATTGTCCCATACTGTACTGTCCCCTATTGTACTGTATTGTCCCATACTGTCCTGTCCCTTACTGTACTGTCCCCTACTGTACTGTCCCCTACTGAACTGTATTGTCCCATACTGTCTTGTCCTCTACTATATTGTCCTCTACTGTCCTCTACTGTCCCCCACTGTGCTGTCCTGTCCTGTCCTCTACTGTTCTGCCCTGTCCTGTCCTCTACTGTCCTGTCCTCTACTCTCCTGTCCTCTACTGTTCTGTCCTGTCCTGTCCTGTACTGTACTGTCCTCTACTGTTCTGTCCTGTCCCGTCCTATACTGTACTGTCCTCTACTGTTCTGTCCTGTCCTGTCCTCTACTGTACTGTACTGTACTACCCTGTCCTCTACTGTTCTGTCCTATCCTGTCCTGTCCTCTACTGTCCTGTCCTCTACTATCCTGTCCTCTAATGTTCTGTTCTCTACTGTCCTGTCCTCTACTGTCCTGTCCAGACCTGACCTGACCTGTCCTGTCCTGTCTTCTACTGTACTGTACTGTACTGTACTGTAATGTACTGTACTGTCCTGTGCTATACTGCCCTGTCCTCTACTCTATTCCACTGTACTGTCCTATCCTGTCCTCTACTGTCCTGTCCTCTACTGTACTGTCCTGTTCTGTCCTGACCTGCCCTGTCCGCTACTGTACTATACTGCCCTCTCTAATGTTGGGTCACTAATAGGGGTCTCTAATGTAGGGTCTCTAATGTTGGGGTCTCTAATGTAGGGTCTCTAATGTAGGGGTCTCTGATGTAGGGGTCTCTAATGTAGGGTCTCTAAAGTAGGGGTCTCTAATGTAGGGGTCTCCAATGTAGGGGTCTCTAAAGTAAGGGTCTCTAATAGTGTCTCTAATGTAGGGGTCTCTGATAGGGATCTCTAATTTAGGGGTCTCTAATCTAAGTGTCTCTAATATAGGGATCTCTAATGTAGGGTTCTCTAATATAGGGATCTCTAATGTAGGGGTCTCTAATGTAGGATCTCTAATGTAGGGGTATCTCCTGTAGGGTCTCTAATATAGGGTCTCTAATGTAGGAATCTTTAATGTAGGGGCTCTAATGTAGGGTCTCTAATATAGAGGTCTCTAATATAGGGGTCTCTACTATAGGGTTCTCTAATGTAGGGTCTCTAATATAGGGTTCTCTAATGTAGGGGTCTCTAATGTAGAGGTCTCTAATGTAGAGGTCTCTAATGTAGAGGTCTCTAATATAGGGTTCTCTAATGTAGGGTCTCTAATTTAGGGGTCTCTAATATAGGGTTCTCTAATGTAGGGGTATCTAATATAGGGTCTCTAATACAGGGATCTCTAATGTAGGTGTATCTAATGTAGGGGTCTCTAATGTAGGGATTCTCTAATGTAGGGGTTAATGTAGGGGTTCTCTAATTCAGGGGTCTCTAATATAGGGTCTCTAATGTAGGGTTCTCTAATGTAGGGTTCTCTAATGTAGGGGTATCTAATATAGGGTCTCTAATATAGGGATCTCTAATGTAGGTGTCTCTAATGTAGGGGTCTCTAATGTAGGGATCTCTAATATAGGAGTCTCTAATGTAGCGGTCTCTAATATAGAGGTCTCTAATATAGGCGTCTCTAATTTTGGGGTCTCTAATGTTTGGACTCTAATATAGGGCCTCTACTAGGGTCTCTAATGTAGGGGCCTCTAATGTTGGGGTCTCTAACGTAGGGGTCTCTAATGTAGGGGTCTCTATTAGGGTCTCTAATGTAGGGATTCTCTAATGTAGGGGTTAATGTAGGGGTTCTCTAATATAGGGGTCTCTAATATAGGGTCTCTAATGCAGGGTTCTCTAATGTAGGGTTCTCTAATGTAGGGGTATCTAATATAGGGTCTCTAATATAGGGATCTCTAATGTAGGTGTCTCTAATGTAGGGGTCTCTAATGTAGGGATCTCTAATATAGGAGTCTCTAATGTAGCGGGTCTCTAATATAGAGGTCTCTAATATAGGTGTCTCTAATTTTGGGGTCTCTAATGTTTGGACTCTAATATAGGGCCTCTACTAGGGTCTCTAATGTAGGGGCCTCTAATGTTGGGGTCTCTAACGTAGGGGTCTCTAATGTAGGGGTCTCTATTAGGGTCTCTAATGTAGGGGTTAATGGAGGGGTCTCTGATGTAGAGGTCCCTAATGTAGGGGTCTCTAATGTAGAGGTCTCTAATGTAGGAGTCTCTATTAGGGTATCTAATGGAGGGGTTAATGGAGGGATCTCTAATGTAGGGGTCTCTAATGTAGAGTCTCTAATGTAGGGGTCTCTAATATAGGGGTTAATGTAGGGGTCTCTAAAATAGAGGTCTCTAATATAGGGGTTAATGTAGGCGTCTCTAATTGTAGGCGTCTCTAATGTAGGTTTCTAATGTAGGGCCTCTTATTAGGGGACTCTAATATAGAGGTCTCTATGTATGGGGTCTCTAATGTGGGGACTCTAATATAGGGTCTCTAATGTAGTGGTTCATGTAGGGGTCTCTAATGTAGGAGTCTCTAATGTAGAGTCTCTAATATAGGGTCTCTAATAGGGGTCTCTAATGTAGGGTCTCTAATAGGGGTCTCTGATGTAAGGTCTCTAATGTAGGGGTTCATGTAGAGGTCTCTGATGTAGAGGCCTCTAATGTAGGGGTTAATGTAGGGTCTCTAATATAGGGGTCTCGTCAGGATATTATACTCATCTATACAGTCACTAAAGTGGCCAATGTCCAATAACCTGTCTGTTTGGGTGGGAGGAGGGTAAGAGTCAAATGAGTGTATTTCAGAGAAAGGAGGGGAAATTGAACAAAGGAAATCGTGGCCCTCTCTGTCCTTAACGCCTCTCTGTCCTCAACTCCACTCTGTCCTTAACTCCTCTCTGTCCTCAACTCCACTCTGTCCTTAACTCCTCTCTGTCCTTAACTCCTCTCAGTCCTTAACTCCTCTCAGTCCTTAACTCCTCTCTGTCCTTAACTCCTCTCAGTCCTTAACTCCTCTCTGTCCTTAACTCCTCTCAGTCCTTAACTCCTCTCTGTCCTTAACTCCTCTCAGTCCTTAACTCCTCTCTGTCCTTAACTCCTCTCTGTCCTTAACTCCTCTCAGTCCTTAACTCCTCAGTCCTTAACTCCTCTCTGTCCTTAACTCCTCTCTGTCCTTAACTCCTCTCAGTCCTTAACTCCTCTCAGTCCTTAACTCCTCTCTGTCCTCAACTCCACTCTGTCCTTAACTCCTCTCAGTCCTTAACTCCTCTCAGTCCTTAACTCCTCTCTGTCCTCAACTCCACTCTGTTCTTAACTCCTCTCTGTCCTTAACTCCTCTCAGTCCTCAACTCCTCTCTGTCCTTAACTCCTCTCAGTCCTCAACTTCACTCTGTCCTTAACTCCTCTCAGTCCTTAACTCCTCTCAGTCCTTAACTCCTCTCTGTCCTCAACTCCACTCTGTTCTTAACTCCTCTCTGTCCTTAACTCCTCTCTGTCCTTAACTCCTCTCTGTCCTTAACTCCTCTCAGTCCTTAACTCCTCTCAGTCCTTAACTCCTCTCTGTCCTCAACTCCACTCTGTCCTTAACTCCTCTCAGTCCTTAACTCCTCTCAGTCCTTAACTCCTCTCTGTCCTCAACTCCACTCTGTTCTTAACTCCTCTCTGTCCTTAACTCCTCTCTGTCCTTAACTCCTCTCAGTCCTTAACTCCTCTCTGTCCTTAACTCCTCTCAGTCCTCAACTCCACTCTGTCCTTAACTCCTCTCAGTCCTTAACTCCTCTCAGTCCTTAACTCCTCTCTGTCCTCAACTCCACTCTGTTCTTAACTCCTCTCTGTCCTTAACTCCTCTCTGTCCTTAACTCCTCTCAGTCCTTAACTCCTCTCTGTCCTTAACTCCTCTCTGTCCTCAACTCCACTCTGTCCTTAACTCCTCTCAGTCCTTAACTCCTCTCTGTCCTTAACTCCACTCTGTCCTTAACTCCTCTCTGTCCTCAACTCCACTCTGTCCTTAACTCCTCTCAGTCCTTAACTCCACTCTGTCCTTAACTCCTCTCTGTCCTTAACTCCTCTCAGTCCTTAACTCCCCTCTGTCCTCAACTCCACTCTGTCCTTAACTCCACTCTGTCCTTAACTCCTCTCTGTCCTCAACTCCACTCTGTCCTTAACTCCTCTCAGTCCTTAACTCCACTCTGTCCTTAACTCCTCTCTGTCCTTAACTCCTCTCAGTCCTTAACTTCTCTCTGTCCTCAACTCCACTCTGTCCTTAACTCCTCTCAGTCCTTAACTCCACTCTGTCCTTAACTCCTCTCTGTCCTTAACTCCTCTCAGTCCTTAACTCCACTCTGTCCTTAACTCCTCTCTGTCCTTAACTCCTCTCAGTCCTTAACTCCTCTCTGTCCTCAACTCCACTCTGTCCTTAACTCCTCTCAGTCCTTAACTCCACTCTGTCCTTAACTCCTCTCTGTCCTTAACTCCTCTCAGTCCTTAACTCCTCTCAGTCCTTAACTCCTCTCAGTCCTTAACTCCTCTCTGTCCTCAACTCCACTCTGTCCTTAACTCCTCTCAGTCCTTAACTCCTCTCTGTCCTCAACTCCACTCTGTCCTTAACTCCTCTCAGTCCTTAACTCCACTCTGTCCTTAACTCCTCTCTGTCCTTAACTCCTCTCAGTCCTTAACTCCACTCTGTCCTTAACTCCTCTCAGTCCTTAACAAAACTGTACTTCAAATCTATGATACTCCCCCACTTAACATACTGCTTGACTAGTTGGGCCCAAGCTTGCTGTACAACATTAAAACCTATTCAGTCTGTCTACAAACAGGCTCTCAAAGTGCTTGATATGAAGCCCAATAGCCATCATCATTGTCACATCCTTAGAAAGCATGAGCTCTTGAGTTGGGAAAATCTTGTGCAATACACCGACGCATGTCTTGTATTCAAGATCCTCAATGGCCTGGCTCCCCCTCCACTCAATATTTTTGTTAAACAGAAAACCCAGACATATGGCAGCAGATCCACAAGGTCTGCCATGAGAGGTGACTGTATAGTTCCCCTAAGGAAAAGCACCTTCAGTAAATCTGCATTCTCTGTGAGAGCTTCCCATGTCTGGAATACACTGCCATCAGACACACATAACTGCACCACATATCACACTTTCACAAAATGCTTGAAGACATGGCTAAAGGTCAATCAGATTTGAGAACATGGTCCCTAGCTGTGTGTTGCCACTCCATGTTGTCTGTTGTCTGTAGCTTGTGAGGTGTGGAAACACTTTGTTGCTTTTATGAATTTTGTCTTGCTGCTTTTTGTTTTATGCTGCTCTGTCTGTATGCTACGTCTTGCTTGTCCTATGTTGCTCTGTCTGTATGCTATGTCTTGCTTGTTCTATGTTGCTATTGTCTATATTGTAATTGTTTTTAATAACCTGCCCAGGGACTGCGTTTGAAAATTAGCCCGTTGGCTAAAACCGGCACTTTTACTGAAATGTTGATTAATGTGCACTGTCCCTGTAAAAATAAAAATAAACTCAAACTCAAACTCCTCTCTGTCCTTAACTCCTCTCTGTCCTTAACTCCTCTCTGTCCTTAACTCCTCTCTGTCCTTAACTCCTCTCTGTCCTTAACTCCTCTCAGTCCTTAACTCCTCTCAGTCCTTAACTCCTCTCTGTCCTCAACTCCTCTCAGTCCTTAACTCCTCTCTGTCCTTAACTCCTCTCTGTCCTTAACTCCTCTCTGTCCTTAACTCCTCTCTGTCCTTAACTCCTCTCTGTCCTTAACTCCTCTCTGTCCTTAACTCCTCTCAGTCCTTAACTCCTCTCTGTCCTTAACTCCTCTCTGTCCTTAACTCCTCTCTGTCCTTAACTCCTCTCTGTCCTTAACTCCTCTCTGTCCTCAACTCCTCTCTGTCCTTAACTCCTCTCTGTCCTCAACTCCTCTCAGTCCTTAACTCCACTCTGTCCTTAACTCCTCTCAGTCCTTAACTCCTCTCTGTCCTTAACTCCTCTCTGTCCTTAACTCCTCTCAGTCCTTAACTCCTCTCTGTCCTTAACTCCTCTCTGTCCTTAACTCCTCTCTGTCCTTAACTCCTCTCAGTCCTTAACTCCTCTCTGTCCTTAACTCCTCTCTGTCCTTAACTCCTCTCAGTCCTTAACTCCTCTCTGTCCTTAACTCCTCTCTGTCCTTAACTCCTCTCTGTCCTTAACTCCTCTCTGTCCTTAACTCCTCTCTGTCCTTAACTCCTCTCAGTCCTTAACTCCTCTCTGTCCTTAACTCCTCTCAGTCTGCAAATCCCAACTACCTGAACATTCTTACTGAAAGTAGTGAAGATGTAAGTAAGTCTACCCAAAGAAATAATGCCTGTTGAAATAATGGTGTGTCCCCCCCCCCTCCCCCACACACACTCAATGGACGTAGGATTCACGAAGAACGATGAAAGGATTTTAAGAAGTAAAAAACAAAGCCTAAAGTATCTGCATAATTAATTAATGTTTGATCAATAAGTAACACTGGAAGTTTGTTTTATTTCCTTGGAACTTTTCCCAACTTTCGTCAGTTTGCTCGGTGTAATAGTTCATCGCTGTCAGTGCGAGGGCTTCTCCTATCCGTTGGCTTACCTCGTTAAGAAGACAAAACACAGTTGTTCTTCCTCCTTGAACCCCCTGTCTTAACATCTTTTAGTTATCTTAAGTCCACCCTAAGCTTTTAGTCTGGGGAAACAGAATGTATCGTTATGAAGTCATCACGGGCGATTCATTTTCCACAGCGTTGTACTTTAAGATGTCATCACCCTCCGTAACGCTGCCTCGCCTCTCTTCTCCACTCGCTGCCTCGCCTCTCTTCTCCACTCGCTGCCTCTCTTCTCCACTCGCTGCCTCTCTTCTCCACTCGCTGCCTCACCTCTCTTCTCCACTCGCTGCCTCGCCTCTCTTCTCCACTCGCTGCCTCTCTTCTCCACTCGCTGCCTCGCCTCTCTTCTCCACTCGCTGCCTCTCCTCTCTTCTCCACTCGCTGCCTCTCTTCTCCACTCGCTGCCTCGCCTCTCTTCACTACTCGCTGCCTCTCCTCTCTTCTCCACTCGCTGCCTCGCCTCTCTTCTCCACTCGCTGCCTTGCCTCTCTTCTCCACTCGCTGCCTCGCCTCTCTTCTCCACTCGCTGCCTCGCCCTTCTTCTCCACTCGCTGCCTCGCCCTTCTTCTCCACTCGCTGCCTCGCCTCTCTTCTCCACTCGCTGCCTTGCCTCTCTTCTCCACTCGCTGCCTCGCCTCTCTTCTCCACTCGCTGCCTCGCCCTTCTTCTCCACTCGCTGCCTCGCCCTTCTTCTCCACTCGCTGCTTCGCCTCTCTTCTCCACTCGCTGCGTCTTGGTGTGAGAACCCCAGCGAATCAAAGCCCTCTGCTTGTGGAGCCCCCCCGCTACGTTTCCATGGTGCCCCCCCTCACCCCCACCCGTACCCCCAGCTTTAATGCTGACCTGAGGGAAACCCATTCGTGCTAGAGATCTCTGTGTCGATACCACGGCTCTCAAGCTGAGAAAGAGGACCAGGCCAGTACTCACTCTTGCTAATCGAAAGATCACTCTCTCACCTTCTCTTTCTCTCCTGCTCTCTCTCCCTCTCTCTCTCTCTCTCTCTCTGACCTTGCTCTCTCTGACCTCTTTCTCTCCCTCTCTCCTGCTCTCTCTCTCATTCTTTCTCTCTCTCCCTCTCTCTCTCCCTCTCTCTCTCTCAGACCTCTTTCTCTCCTTCTATCCTGCTCTCTCTCTCTCTCTGACCTCTCTCTCTGACCTTTTTCTCTCCCTCTCTCCTGCTCTCTCTCTCTGACCTCTCTCTCTCTGACCTCTTTCTCTCCCTCTCTCCTGCTCTCTCTCTTTCTCTCTCTCTCTCCCTCTCTCTCTCTTTCTATCCCTCTCTCTCTATCCCCTTACCTCTTCCTCTCCCTCTCTCCTGCTCTCTCTCTCTCTCTCTCTCTCACTCTCTCTTTTCATCTCCCTCTCTCTAAAGATTAAAGAAAAGCATGCCTCATGTCTGAACTAAACTCAGATACTGTAGTTATTTGATCTCTCTTTACTCACTGAGTTCTGGTGATTTCATTGATTTCCCAGGTCTTTCATCTAGCTAGGCACAACTCTCTGTCCTATGGAAGTTAAGTAGTAGGACTATACTTGACTTAACTGCTCCAGAAAACTAAATGTACTTTAAGTGTTTTTAGTCATATTTAATGCATATACTATAGGGACAAGTCTTAACTTAATCTGCTGGGCTTGTGTCTACGAAGCGATCGGATTCACCAGAAACATTCCACCGTCTCTCTGCATTGGTTAGCTCTATTTTAATATTATACCAAAACTATTGTCAGTGAGTGATTCCCTCTTTTAGGATGTGAGAAGGGCAAGAGATTGACTGACCTGTGTGAAATGCATAGATGTACTGGTTGTGATGCTGATGAGAGAAAGAAAGAGAGAGAGAAAGAGGGGCAGACATACTGAGGGAAGAGAGACAGAGACGCAGCTCATGTCTCCTACAGGATCCCAGAGAGTCAGACTCAACAGCAAGACAGACAGCCAGACAGAGAGCCAGACAGACACACTTCACTCCATCATCTCAGAGGCTCACACATACACACATGCACACAGGCACGCACACACACACCCACTAAAACCATAGTTTATCAATGAGTCTGATCAATACTTTATCAATGAGTCTGATCAATACTTTATCAATGAGTCTGATCAATACTTTATCAATGAGTCTGATCAATACTTTATCAATGAGTCTGATCAATACTTTATCAATGAGTCTGATCAATACTTTATCAATGATTATGATCAATACTTTATCAATGATTATGATCAATACTTTATCAATGATTATGATCAATACTTTATCAATGAGTCTGATCAATACTTTATCAATGAGCCTGCTCAATACTTTATCAATGATTATGATCAATACTTTATCAATGATTATGATCAACACTTTATCAATGAGTCTGATCAATACTTTATCAATGATTATGATCAATACTTTATCAATGATTATGATCAATACTTTATCAATGAGTCTGATCAATACCTTTTCAATGATTATGATCAATACTTTATCAATGAGTCTGATCAGTACCTTTTCAATGATTATGATCAATACTTTATCAATGATTATGATCAATACTTTATCAATGATTATGATCAATACTTTATCAATGAGTCTGATCAATACTTTATCAATGATTATGATCAATACTTTATCAATGAGTCTGATCAATACCTTTTCAATGATTATGATCATTACTTTATCAATGAGTCTGATCAATACTTTATCAATGAGCCTGCTCAATACTTTATCAATGATTATGATCAATACTTTATCAATGATTATGATCAACACTTTATCAATGAGTCTGATCAATACTTTATCAATGATTATGATCAACACTTTATCAATGATTATGATCAATACTTTATCAGTGGCTTCTTCCGTGGTTTCCTCCCATGAACACCATTCTTGTTTAGTGTTTAACGTATCGTAGACTCGTCAACAGAGATGTTAGCATGTTCCAGAGATTCCTGTAAGTCTTTAGCTGACACTCTAGGATTCTTCTTAACCTCATTGGGCATTCTGCGCTGTGCGCTTGTAGTCATCTTTGCAGGAAGGCCACTCCTAGGGAGAGTAACAACAGTGCTGAAATTTCTCCATTTATAGACAATTCGTCTTACTGTGGACTGATGAACATCAAGGCTTTTAGAGATACGTTATAACCCTTTCCAGCTTTATGCAAGTCAACCATTCTTAATCTTAGGTCTTCTGAGATCTCTTTTGTTCGAGGCATGGTTCACATCAGGCAATGCTTGTGAATAGCAAACTCACATTCTGTGAGAGTTTTTTTATGGGGCAAGGCAGCTCTAACCAACATCTCCAATCTCGTCTCATTGATTGGACTCCAGGTTAGCTGACTCCTGTCTCCAATTAGCTTTTGGAGAAGTCTAATGACTCTAATGGTTCACATACTTTTTCCAACCTACACTGTGAATGTTTAAATGATGTATTCAATATAGACACGAAAAATACAATAATTATTTTGTTTATTAGTTTGTTTGTCTACTGTTGTGACTTAGATGAAGATCAGATCAGATTTATACAGAAATCCAGGTAATTCCAAAGGGTTCACATACTTTTTCTTGCCACTGTATAGAACCAACTTTATGTATATATAATCATGAAAACCAACTACAATGCAAATTATCAGGAAGTAAATATTTCATGATCCACCGTGTGAAACGCTTTTGGATAAATCTATAAAGATACCAAGAGCATATTCATTGTTGTTCATAAAAAGGGTCTGTAAATATTTTATCTACAAGATGGAGAACCATGTTGATGCTCGTATAGAATGTTGTGTTGATTTAAATGTTTCAACATTCTATGGATTTATATTTTTTTTCTTTTGAAAAAACATTTTGTTGGTACAGATAGAAAAAAAGGGGGAAAGAGTCCCACGCGGTTAGACACTTTGATAGTCTAGATTGATCTGATATCTGATGTAGGACAAGTCAATAAATGACTTCATAATAAGTAGTCTTTTCAACTGGAATTGACACAAGGGGAATCTCGTTCTAGATAGAATAGTTATTTCTCTCTATTGTTATCGATGGATTTCTTTTTAAAAAGGGTCACACGAAATGAATTGAACAAATTGAATTGTAATATATCCTGGGTGTCAAAAGATATTATTATCCAACGA
>NC_034179.2:7697948-7729765 GCF_002021735.2 Oncorhynchus kisutch | reverse complement strand
GAGGAGAGGAGAGGAGAGGAGCGGAAGAGGAGAGGAGAGGAGAGGAGAGGAGAGGAGGGAAAGAGAGGAGAAGGAGAAGGAAGAGGAGCGGAGGGAGGAGAGGAAGAGGAGAGGAAGAGGAGAGGAGAAGAGAGGATAGGAGAAGAGAGGCGAGGAGGAAGGAGAGGGGAGGAAAGAAGGAGAGGAGAGGCGAGGAGAGGAGGGGAGAGGAGCGGAGAGGAGCGGAGAGGAGAGGAGCAGGAGAGGAGGAGAGAGAGAGGAGAGGAGATGAGAGGAGAGGGCGAGGAGGAGGAAGGAGAGGGAGGAGAGGAGAGGAGAGGAGAGGATGAGAGAGGAGAGGAGAGGAGAGGAGAGGAGAGGAGAGGAGAGGAGAGGAGAGGATGAGGAGGAGAGAGAGGAGAGGAGAGGAGAGGAGAGGAGAGGAGAGGAGAGGAGGAGGAGAGGAGGAGCGAGGAGAGAAGGAGTGAGGAGAGAAGGAGAGAGGAGAGAGAGGAGAGAGGAGAGAAGGAGCGAGGAGAGAAGGAGTGAGGAGAGAAGGAGCTCCTTCTCTCCTTGCTCCTTCTCTCCTCGCTCCTCTCTCCTTCTCTCCTCTCTCCTCTCTCCTTCTCTCCTCGCTCCTTCTCTCCTCACTCCTTCTCTCCTCACTCCTTCTCTCCTTCTCTCCTTCTCTCCTCTCTCCTTATCTCCTCACTCCTTCTCTCCTCTCTCCTTCTCTCCTTCTCTCCTCTCTCCTTCTCTCCTCACTCCTTCTCTCCTCGCTCCTTCTCTCCTCACTCCTTCTCTCCTCACTCCTTCTCTCCTTCTCTCCTTCTCTCCTCTCTCCTTCTCTCCTCACTCCTTCTCACCTCGCTCCTTCTCTCCTCGCTCCACCTCGCTCTGTGTTTATAGACTGGAGTCTCCATTGATCCAACAGTCATCAGTTGAACACCTTGTCAGACATTTTGTCGCAATATATTAATAGTATTTTTCTCTGGCTTTTAACTACAGCACTGTGTGAGTGAATGTGTACACTGGTTATCAGCAGGATATCTTCAGTAAGTCTCAGTCTCAGTAAACAAGGACAGAAGAGTGTTTGTGTGGGGTTTGTCTGAAGGCCAAATGTAATGCAGGTCATTTAGGTGTAGTCTTTCTCTACATGTGTGTTTTTACTGTTTTGGTTACTGTGTGTTCAATGTTGTATCATTCATTTAGGAGGTATTTGTGTCCCAGAGTTGCCTCTCCCATCTTGGTAACAAACAGCGGAAGTCGGGACTAAAAACAACAAAAGATAACTAATATAAAATATACTGTGTCTGTAAAATGTAAATACTGCAGTATTTATAATGTAGTATTTATAATGTAGTATTTATAATGTAGTATTTATAATGTAGTATTTATAATGTAGTATTTATAATGCAGTGTTTATAATGCAGTATTTATAATGTAGTATTATAATGCAGTATAATGTAGTATTATAATGCAGTATTTATATAATGTAGTATTTATAATGCAGTATTTATAATGCAGTATTTATAATGCAGTATTTATAATGTAGTATTTATCATGCAGTATTTATAATGTAGTATTTATAATGCAGTATTTATAATGCAGTATTTATAATGCAGTATTTATAATGTAGTATTTATAATGTAGTATTTATCATGCAGTATTAATCATGTAGTATTTATAATGTAGTATTTATCATGCAGTATTTATCATGCAGTATTTATAATGTAGTATTTATAATGTAGTATTTATAATGTAGTATTTATAATGTAGTATTTATAATGCAGTATTTATCATGCAGTATTTATCATGTAGTATTTATAATGTGGTATTTATAATGTGGTATTTATAATGTAGTATTAATAATGTAGTATTTATAATGCAGTATTTATCATGTAGTATTTATAATGTAGTATTTATAATGTGGTATTAATCATGTAGTATTTATAATGTAGTATTTATCATGTAGTATTTATAAGCTGGTAGTAGAAGCCTAAGTGTTGTTATCCATTAGTTTACTACAATTAGGGGAAGGATGGTAGGGTTAGGGGGAAAATGAAGAAGGAACATATATATTTTTAAAATATATATATATATAGTTCAAATGAAAATATATATTGGAAATGATGCAGACAATTACATTAATGGAATAAACTACAATCTATCTGCAATATTAAAGCTGATCCACCCCATAAAATAACATGAATAAAATAACAGATGATGTCTGTCTGATGCTCCTGGTTCAACACATGGCTCTTATCTCAATGTGTTATTCCCAAGGCCACTCAGCCTGTACTGTGCTGTGTTGTTGCTGTGTACAACATAAAGCCTAGGTTTGCGTCCCAAATTGCCCAACGATCAGTTAACTGAGCACTACTTTTTAAAAACTACCTTCCACTGCTTTAGAGTAAGTAGAACGGCTCATAGGAGCTGGAGTGTATCTCCTGTTTCTGTAGCAGCTTGATGTACCAGGACACCCCCTGGACAGGACACTAGTCTATCTCCTGTTTCTGATGTACAGTACACCCCCTGGACAGGACACTAGTCTATCTCCTGTTTCTGATGTACAGTACACCCCCTGGACAGGACACTAGTCTATCTCCTGTTTCTGTAGTGAGAGAGCTTGATGTACCAGGACACCCCCTGGACAGGACACTAGTCTATCTCCTGTTTCTGATGTACAGTACACCCCCTGGACAGGACACTAGTCTATCTCCTGTTTCTGATGTACAGTACACCCCCTGGACAGGACACTAGTCTATCTCCTGTTTCTGTAGTGAGAGAGCTTGATGTACCAGGACACCCCCTGGACAGGACACTAGTCTATCTCCTGTTTCTGTAGTGAGAGAGCTTGATGTACCAGGACACCCCCTGGACGGGACACTAGTCTATCTCCTGTTTCTGATGTACAGTACACCCCCTGGACAGGACACTAGTCTATCTCCTGTTTCTGTAGAGTGAAGAAGCTTGATGTACAGGACACCCCCTGGACAGGACACTAGTCTATCTCCTGTTTCTGTAGAGTGAAGAAGCTTGATGTACAGGACACCCCCTGGACAGGACACTAGTCTACCTCCTGTTTCTGTAGTGAGAGAGCCTTTGGTATTACTTGGGTGGGGATTAATCTCCCAACCTTCCAACCTCAGGGCGGACACCGTCCACATACTCCTGTACAGCCGCGACCGACACATCCAAGCACGCACACAAACACAGACACTGCCATTTCCATGGCAAACTCTCGTTGGTTGGAATGGATATAGTATCAGCTGACTAATCATATCAGTGCAGCTAGGGGACATTGGGCCTCGATCGACTAGTCGATCGACTAGTCTGGTCTGGTGCTCATCTGAGCTGCAGCAATGGGAGCTGAATACTGTCATCAGACCTGATTAATGGAACTAGAGCTGCTGGGCCAATTTGGATTTACCAAGGTCCAGGGCGATCACTCTACACCCTGGACAAGGCCCAGACTGACGCTGTTTGTGTGTGTTCCACAGGGATGTTGACTCCAATGCTTCCCACAGTTGTGTCAAGTTGGCTGGATTTCCTTTGGGTGGTGGACCATTCTTGATACAAATGAGAAAGAGTTGAGCGTGAAAAACCCAGCAGCGTTGCAGTTCTTGAAACACTCAAACCGGTGCGCATGGCACCTACTACTATACCCAGTTCAAAGGCACTGAAATCCTTTGTCTCGCCCATTCATCCTCTGAATGGCACACATACACAATCCATGTCTCAATTAACCTGTCTCATCCCCTTCATCTACACTGATTGAAGTGGATTTAACAAGTGACATCAATAAGGGATCATAGCTTTCACCAGGATTCACCTGGTCAGTCTGTCATGGAAAGAGCAGGTGTTCCTAATGTTATACTCAGTGTGCAGATACAGTGGCTTGCGAAAGTATTCACCCCCCTTGGCATTTTTCCTATTTTGATGCCTTACAACCTGGAATTAAAAATGATTTTTTTTTGGTAGGTTGTATCATTTTATTTACACAACATGCCTACCACTTTGAAGATACAAAATATTTGTTATTGTGAAACAAACAAGAAACAAGACAAAAAACAGAATACTTGAGCGTACTTAACTATTCACCCCCTCAAAGTCAATACTTTGTAGAGACAACTTTTGCAGCAATTACAGCTGTAAGTCTCTTGGGGAATGTCTCTATAAGCTTGGCACATCTAGCCACTGGGATTTTTGCCCATTCTTCAAGGCAAAACTGCTCCAGCTCCTTCAAGTTGGATGGGTTCCGCTGGTGTACAGCAATCTTTAAGTAATACCACAGATTCTCAATTGGATTGAGGTCTGGGCTTTGACTAGGCCATTCCAAGACATTTAAATGTTTCCCCTTAAACCACTCGAGTGTTGCTTTAGCAGTATGCTTAGGGTCATTGTCCTGCTGGAAGGTGAACCTCCGTCCCAGTCTCAAATCTCTGGAAGACTGAAACAGGTTTCCCTCAAGAATTTCCCTGTATTTAGCGCCATCCATCATTCCTTCAATTCGGACCAGTTTCCCAGTCCCTGCCGATGAAAAACATCCCCATAACATGATGTTGCCACCACCATGCTTCACTGTGGGGTTGGTGTTCTCGGGGTGATGAGGGGTGTTGGGTTTGCGCCAGACATAGCGTTTTCCTTGATGGCCAAAAGCTACATATGTTTGGGGAGTCTCCCACATGCCTTTTGGTGAATACCAAACATGTTTGGGGAGTCTCCCACATGCCTTTTGGTGAACACCAAACATGTTTGGGGAGTCTCCCACATGCCTTTTGGTGAACACCAAACATGTTTGCCTATTTTTTTATTTTTGCTTCCGTAAAGCTCTACACTGTGGAGTGTACAGCTTAAAGTGGTCCTATGGACAGATTCTCCGCTGTGGAGCTTTACAGCTCCTTCAGGGTTATCTTTGGTCTCTTTGTTGCCTCTCTGATTAATGCCCTCCTTGCCTGGTCTGTGAGTTTTGGTGGGTGGCCTTCTCTTGGCAGGTTTGTTGTGGTGTCATATTCTTTCAATGTTTTAATAAAGGATTTAATGGTGGGATGTTCAAAGTTTCGGATATTTTTTTATAACCCAATCCTGACCTGTACTTCTCCACAACTTTGTCCCTGACCTGGTTTGGAGAGCTCCTTGGTCTTCATGGTGCCACTTGCTTGGAGGTGCCCCTTACTTAGTGGTGCAGACTCTGCGGCAATTCAGAACGGGTGTATATATATACTGAGATCATGTGCCAGATCATGTGACACTTAGATTGCACACAGGTGTACTTAATTTAACTAATTATGTGACTTCTGAAGGTAATTGGTTGCACCAGATCTTATTTAGGGGCTTCATAGCGAAGGGGGTGAATACATACAGTTGAAGTGTACATACAACTTTAAACAGTTTTTCACAATTCCTGACATTTAATCCTAGTAGAAAGTCCCTGTTTTAGGTCAATTAGTAATTTGACCCATTCCTCCTGACAGAGCTGGTATAACTGAGTCAGGTTTGTAGGCCTCCTTGCTCACACACACTTTTTCAGTTCTGCCCACACATTTTCTATGGGTTTGAGGTCAGGGGTTTGTGATGGCCACTCCAATACCTTGGCTTTGTTGTCCTTAAGCCATTTTGCCACAACTTTGGAGGTATGTTTGGGGTCATTGTCCATTTGGAAGACCCATTTGCGACCAAGCTTTAACTTCCTGACTGACGTCTTGAGATGTTGCTTTAATATATCCACGTAATATTCTTCCTCATGATGCCATCTATTTTGTGAAGTGCACCAGTCCCTCCTGCAGCAAAGCACCCCCACAACATGATGCTGCCACCCCCGTACTCCACGGTTGGGATGATGTTCTTCGACTTGAATTCCTCCCCCTTTTTCCTCCAAACATAACGATGGTCATTATGGCCAAACAGTTCTATTTGTGTTTCATCAGACCAGAAGACATTGGCTTTTTTTATGGGGGTTTTGGAGCAGTGACTTCTTCCTTGCTGAGCGGCCTTTCAGGTTATGTCGATATAGGACTCATTTTCCTGTGGATAGAGATACTTTTGTACCTGTTTCCTCCAGCATCTTCACAAGGTCCTTTGCTGTTGTTCTGGGATTGATTTGCACTTCTCACACCAAAGTGCGTTCATCTCTAGGAGACAGAACGTGTCTCCTTCAGTCAGATGGAGGATGGAATGAGGTGAGGTACAGTAGTTAGCTACAACAGGTTAATTTGTAACAAACTATGCATCCATTTTCCTGAGGGACACACACACACACACACACACACCCTCCCATCTCAAAACCCTAACAGTCTGGCACACACACACACACACACACACACACACACACACACACACACACACACACACACACACACACACACACACACACACACACACACACACAGGCACCCTCTCTCCCATTACAAAACCCTAACAGTCTGACACACACACACACACACACACCCTCTTTCCTGTCCCAAAGCCCTTGCGGGTGATTGATCAGTGCATGCTATTCTATTATAGCTTAATTAATCATGCTCGACTTGATAGATCATATCCTGGGTACATTTTCAGCCATTTCCAAAAAGATTGATTTGCAGTTGTGACACACCCAAAAGTGTCCACGGGGGACTGATTTATGGGTCACAGAGGGGACTGATTTATGGGTCACAGAGGGGACTGATTTATGGGTCACAGAGTGTCCTGCGGGACTGATTGTATGGGTCACAGAGTGTCCTGGGGGACTGATTGTATGGGTCACAGAGTGTCCACGGGGACTGGTTGTATGGGTCACAGAGTGTCCAGGAGGACTGATTGTATGGGTCACAGAGTGTCCACGGGGACTGGTTGTATGGGTCACAGAGTGTCCAGGAGGACTGATTGTATGGGTCACAGAGTGTCCAGGAGGACTGATTGTATGGGTAGAGAGTGTGTGTGTTATCTACAGATGATACGTCTCATTGTATTGACTGAGATAAGTGGCTAACTAATGACTATAGGCCAGTCAGGAATGTTCAGAAAGTACTCAGACCCTTTGACTTTTTCCACGTTTTGTTACGTTACAGCCATATTCTAAAATTGATTCCGTTTTTTTCTCAATAATCTACACACAACACCCCATAATGACAAAGCAAAAACAGTTTTAAATTATTTTTTTGTAGCTAATTTATTACAAATAAATCTGAAATATTACATATACATACAGTGCCAGTGTCACGACTTCGGCCGAAGTCGGTCCCTCTCCTTCTTCGGTTGAAGTTGGTCCCTCTCCTTCTTCGGTTGAAGTCGGTCCCTCTCCTTCTTCAGTTGAAGTTGGTCCCTCTCCTTCTTCGGTTGAAGTTGGTCCCTCTCCTTCTTCGGTTGAAGTCGGTCCCTCTCCTTCTTCGGTTGAAGTCGGTCCCTCGAAAACAGTTACAACAGCTCAACACAGGGCCCAACCTCCCAGCCGGTTTACAGCTCAACACAGGGCCCAACCTCCCAGCCTGTTGACAGCTCAACACAGGACCCAACCTCCCAGCCTGTTGACAGCTCAACACAGGGCCCAACCTCCCAGCCTGTTAACATTTCAACACAGGGACCAACCTCCCAGCCTGTTGACCGTTCAACACAGGGCCCAACCTCCCAGCCTGTTAACATTTCAACACAGGGCCCAACCTCCCAGCCTGTTGACAGCTCAACACAGGGCCCAACCTCCCAGCCTGCTAACATTTCAACACAGGGCCCAACCTCCCAGCCTGTTGACAGCTCAACACAGGGCCCAACCTCCCAGCCTGTTTACAGCTCAACACAGGGCCCAACCTCCCAGCCTGTTGACAGCTCAACACAGGGCCCAACCTCCCAGCCTGTTGACAGCTCAACACAGGGCCCAGCCTGTTGACAGTTAAACACAGGGCCCAACCTCCCAGCCTGTTAACAGTTCAACACAGGGCCCAACCTCCCAGCCTGTTGACAGCTCAACACAGGGCCCAACCTCCCAGCCTGTTGACAGCTCAACACAAGGCCCAGCCTGTTGACAGTTCAACACAGGGCCCAACCTCCCAGCCTGTTAACAGTTCAACACAGGGCCCAACCTCCCAGCCTGTTGACAGCTCAACACAGGGCCCAACCTCCCAGCCTGTTGACAGCTCAACACAGGGCCCAACCTCCCAGCCTGTTGACAGCTCAACACAGGGCCCAACCTCCCAGCCTGTTAACATTTCAACACAGGGCCCAACTCCCAGCCTGTTGACAGCTCAACACAGGGCCCAACCTCCCAGCCTGTTAACATTTCAACACAGGGCCCAACCTCCCAGCCTGTTGACAGTTCAACACAGGGCCCAACCTCCCAGCCTGTTAACATTTCAACACAGGGCCCAACCTCCCAGCCTGTTAACATTTCAACACAGGGCCCAACCTCCCAGCCTGTTGACAGCTCAAGACAGGGCCCAACCTCCCAGCCTGTTGACAGCTCAACACAAGGCCCAGCCTGTTGACAGCTCAACACAGGGCCCAACCTCCCAGCCTGTTAACAGTTCAACACAGGGCCCAACCTCCCAGCCTGTTGACAGCTCAACACAGGGCCCAACCTCCCAGCCTGTTGACATCTCAACACAGGGCCCAACCTCCCAGCCTGTTGACAGCTCAACACAGGGCCCAACCTCCCAGCCTGTTGACAGTTCAACACAGGGCCCAACCTCCCAGCCTGTTAACAGTTCAACACAGGGCCCAACCTCCCAGCCTGTTGACAGCTCAACACAGGGCCCAACCTCCCAGCCTGTTGACAGCTCAACACAGGGCCCAACCTCCCAGCCTGTTGACAGCTCAACACAGGGCCCAACCTCCCAGCCTGTTGACAGCTCAACACAGGGCCCAACTTCCCAGCCTGTTGACAGCTCAACACAGGGCCCAACCTCCCAGCCTGTTGACAGCTCAACACAAGGCCCAGCCTGTTGACAGTTCAACACAGGGCCCAACCTCCCAGCCTGTTAACAGTTCAACACAGGGCCCAACCTCCCAGCCTGTTGACAGCTCAACACAGGGCCCAACCTCCCAGCCTGTTGACAGCTCAACACAGGGCCCAACCTCCCAGCCTGTTGACAGCTCAACACAGGGCCCAACCTCCCAGCCTGTTGACAGTTCAACACAGGGCCCAACCTCCCAGCCTGTTAACAGTTCAACACAGGGCCCAACCTCCCAGCCTGTTGACAGCTCAACACAGGGCCCAACCTCCCAGCCTGTTGTCAGCTCAACACAGGGCCAACCTCCCAGCCTGTTGACAGCTCAACACAGGGCCCAACCTCCCAGCCTGTTAACATTTCAACACAGGGCCCAACCTCCCAGCCTGTTGACAGCTCAACACAGGGCCCAACCTCCCAGCCTGTTAACATTTCAACACAGGGCCAAACCTCCTAGCCTGTTAACAGTTCAACACAGGGCCCAACCTCCCAGCCTGTTGACAGTTCAACACAGGGCCCAACCTCCCAGCCTGTTGACAGCTCAACACAGGGCCCAACCTCCCAGCCTGTTGACAGTTCAACACAGGGCCCAACCTCCCAGCCTGTTAACATTTCAACACAGGGCCCAACCTCCCAGCCTGTTAACATTTCAAGACAGGGCCCAACCTCCCAGCCTGTTGACAGTTCGACACAGGGCCCAACCTCCCAGCCTGTTAACAGTTCAACACAGGGCCCAACCTCCCAGCCTGTTAACATTTCAAGACAGGGCCCAACCTCCCAGCCTGTTGACAGCTCAACACAGGGCCCAACCTCCCAGCCTGTTGACAGCTCAACACAAGGCCCAGCCTGTTGACAGCTCAACACAGGGCCCAACCTCCCAGCCTGTTGACAGCTCAACACAGGGCCAACCTCCCAGCCTGTTGACAGCTCAACACAGGGCCCAACCTCCCAGCCTGTTAACATTTCAACACAGGGCCCAACCTCCCAGCCTGTTGACAGCTCAACACAGGGCCCAACCTCCCAGCCTGTTAACATTTCAACACAGGGCCAAACCTCCTAGCCTGTTAACAGTTCAACACAGGGCCCAACCTCCCAGCCTGTTGACAGTTCAACACAGGGCCCAACCTCCCAGCCTGTTGACAGCTCAACACAGGGCCCAACCTCCCAGCCTGTTGACAGTTCAACACAGGGCCCAACCTCCCAGCCTGTTAACATTTCAACACAGGGCCCAACCTCCCAGCCTGTTAACATTTCAAGACAGGGTCCAACCTCCCAGCCTGTTGACAGTTCAACACAGGGCCCAACCTCCCAGCCTGTTAACAGTTCAACACAGGTTCAGGCTAGAGCACTATAACCTTGCCAGGGAGAGTGTTAGACCTACATAAAAAGAATGTGATTACTGTTGCTGCGTGAGGGCCCGGAGGCTGCTGGAATGAAAGTATTGATGGGTGGAGCCTGAGCTCCAGGCTTGGAAGCAACATCCAGCCAGGGAAACAGACACTGGCCAGGGGCCATAGTAATGCTATTGATCCTCTGCTCAACCCCATCTCTATACGGCACGATGAGCTCTGAGCTGCTGCTGCTGCTGCGAATCACACTATTCCCTCTTCACAGACAGAGGTAGCTCATTACTGTAGAAAGAGGCAGCTCATTACTGTAGACAGAGGTAGCTCATTACTGTAGAAAGAGGCAGCTCATTACTGTAGACAGAGGTAGCTCATTACTGTAGACAGAGGCAGCTCATTACTGTAGACAGAGGTAGCTCATTACTGTAGAAAGAGGCAGCTCATTACTGTAGACAGAGGTAGCTCATTACTGTAGAAAGAGGCAGCTCATTACTGTAGACAGAGGCAGCTCATTACTGTAGACAGAGGCAGCTCATTACTGTAGACAGAGGCAGCTCATTACTGTAGACAGAGGTAGCTCATTACTGTAGACAGAGGCAGCTCATTACTGTAGACAGAGGCAGCTCATTACTGTAGACAGAGGCAGCTCATTACTGTAGACAGAGGCAGCTCATTACTGTAGACAGAGGCAGCTCATTACTGTAGACAGAGGCAGCTCATTACTGTAGACAGAGGCAGCTCATTACTGTAGACAGAGGCAGCTCATTACTGTAGAAAGAGGCAGCTCATTACTGTAGACAGAGGCAGCTCATTACTGTAGACAGAGGCAGCTCATTACTGTAGACAGAGGAAGCTCATTACTGTAGACAGAGGCAGCTCATTACTGTAGACAGAGGCAGCTCATTACTGTAGACAGAGGTAGCTCATTACTGTAGACAGAGGCAGCTCATTACTGTAGACAGAGGCAGCTCATTACTGTAGACAGAGGCTGCTCATTACTGTAGACAGAGGCAGCTCATTACTGTAGACAGAGGCAGCTCATTACTGTAGACAGAGGTAGCTCATTACTGTAGACAGGGGCAGCTCATTACTGTAGACAGAGGCAGCTCATTACTGTAGACAGAGGCAGCCAATTACCGTAGATGAAGCTGGGCCTAGTCAGGTTATGCTAGTGGAGGAGGATAGTAAGGAAGGGGAGTGAGGAAGGGCAAGTGACTAGAGGCGGTGGAGGAGAGGGGAGGTGGGGGAGAGGGGAGGTGGAGGAGAGGGGAGGTGGGGGAGAGGGGAGGTGGGGGAGAGGAGGGGTGGAGGAGAGGGGAGGTGGGGAGAGGGGAGGTGGGGGAGAGGGGAGGTGGGGGAGAGGGGAGGTGGAGGAGAGGGGAGGTGGGGGAAAGGGGAGGTGGGGGAGAGGGGAGGTGGGGGAGAGGGGAGGTGGAGGAGAGGGGAGGTGGGGGAAAGGGGAGGTGGGGGAGAGGGGAGGTGGGGGAGAGGGGAGGTGGAGGAGAGGGGAGGTGGAGGAGAGGGGAGGTGGGGGAGAGGGGAGGTGGGGGAGAGGGGCCAGCGGACGAGGTCTCCTGCTCCCTGCCTCTGTTGCTCTCTGGTCTCCTGCCCCAAGCCCCTGTTGCTCTCTGGTCTCCTGCCTCTGTTGCTCTCTGGTCTCCTGCCTCTGTTGCTCTCTGGTCTCCTGCCTCTGTTGCTCTCTGGTCTCCTGTCCCATGCCTCTGTTGCTCTCTGGTCTCCTGTCTCTGTTGCTCTCTGGTCTCCTGCCTCTGTTGCTCTCTGGTCTCCTGTCTCTGTTGCTCTCTGGTCTCCTGCCTCTGTTGCTCTCTGGTCTCCTGCCTCTGTTGCTCTCTGGTCTCCTGCCTCTGTTCCTCTCTGGTCTCCTGCCCCCTGCCTCTGTTGCTCTCTGGTCTCCTGCCCCATGCCTCTGTTGCTCTCTGGTCTCCTGCCCCATGCCTCTGTTGCTCTCTGGTCTCCTGCCTCTGTTGCTCTCTGGTCTCCTGCCTCTGTTGCTCTCTGGTCTCCTGCCTCTGCTGTTCTTAAGTGTGTGTATCTGCGCTGTGTGTGTGTGTCTGCGCTGTGTGTGTCCACTCTGTGCGGGTGACTCTGTGCTGTGAGTCAGTGAGTGAGTGTGTATCTGATCTGTGTGAATGTGTGACTGGCCAAGCACACATCCATCTCCTGTGTACAGCCAGGCAATTAAGAGGATGACCATGAGAACAGGCATCACAACAGCTTTCGACATGGGGCCGTATTGATCTGCAGGTTTTGCCACATTAAGGAGAAGGTGAACCGGGGTGAAGCACCCAGAGGGGTGAAAGTTGTAATAGTGGCTGTTTTTTTTAGGAGAGAGAGAGGGAGAATCAAATCAAAGTTCATTGGTTTGCGTACACAGTTTAGGAGGTGTTATAAGCGGGTGCAGCGAAATGCTTATGTTACTATAGCGCCTAAATGTCAAACAATTCAAATGTAAGTGGCGGAGGTGTTGTTGCTTTCCCTCGACACTTGAGGCCCGTCAGGAAATCTAGGATCCAGTTGTACAGGGAGGAGTTCAGACCCAAGGTACTGAGTTTAGTGACCAGCTTGCAGGACACTCTAAGCTAGTCAGTCAGTCAGTCAGTCAGTCAGTCAGTCAGTGAGTGAGTGAGTGAGTGAGTGAGTGAGTGAGTGAGTGAGTGAGTGAGTGAGTGAGTGAGTGAGTGAGTGAGTGAGTGAGTGAGTGAGTGAGTGAGTGAGAGGCTCTGCTCATCGGATTGACCGACTGGTGGGAGGAGTCGATGTGGGAGGAGACAGTTGAGGGAGGAGACAGTTGTGGGAGGAGACAGTTGTGGGAAAAGGCAGTTGTGGGAGGAGACAGTTGTGGGAGGAGACAGTTGTGGGAGGATACAGAGTGACGGATTGGAGCTTGTGCTAACTCACACACTGCAGGAGAGACCATGGTCCATGTAAACTGTCTATCAGATATAACGTATTATCAGGGTTTTCTCTTCATTGGTCTTGATTGACATAGATGATATCAGGTTGTGCGACACCAAACCACATCCAAGTGAACCACAGTATCAACTTATTGTCTGTGATTTTTATGCAATTCCACAGTTGTCTCACAGTCAGTCAGATGTTCTGTACAGTATCTCACTTTATCTCACTTTATTTATTTAACTTTCATTTTTACCAGGCCTGATAATTAAGGGAATTTTTTTATTTATTTACAATGACGGCCAGGTGTTTGTAAAAAGTCAAAAAGCAACATCCCCGTGCAGTCCCTGGACGATCAAGTAGACGAGCTCAGGGAGAGTTCTTTTCGGAGAGACATCGGGGACTGTTAACCTACTCTCTCCGGATATACTGTCTCCATTCAGCCAGTGGGGTTCCTTGTCCATCACACGGACAGGAAGAAGGTACTCTCATGGAAAACTAACAATAGAGTTGAATGTTCCATAATTAAGACTGTCTCACAACCTACCACGATTGGGAGTCCCATAGGGCAGCTCCTGGACTAAATGCCTTCTTCACCCGCTTCGAGAAAAACTTGGTTGCGCCGATGCGGGCCACTGCCGCTCACAAGGACTGTGATCAACACCTGCCTCTGATTGGGAACCATACCAGGCCAAACACAGAAATACAAAACCTAGAATACACAACATAGAATGCCCCCCAACTCACCATCCTTATAACTACTGTCTATACTGTCTATACACACCATCCTATATAACTACTGTCTATACTGTCTATACACACCATCCTATATAACTACTGTCTATACACACCATCCTTATAACTACTGTCTATACTGTCTATACACACCATCCTATATACCTACTGCCTATACTGTCTATACACACCATCCTATATAACTACTGTCTATACACACCATCCTTTATAACTACTGACTATACACACCATCCTTATAACTACTGTCTATACTGTCTATACACACCATCCTATATAACTACTGTCTATACTGTCTATACACACCATCCTATATACCTACTGCCTATACACACCATCCTTATAACTACTGTCTATACTGTCTATACACACCATCCTATATACCTACTGCCTATACACACCATCCTTATAACTACTGTCTATACACACCATCCTTATAACTACTGTCTATACTGTCTATACACACCATCCTATATACCTACTGTCTATACACACCATCCTATATAACTACTGTCTATACACACCATCCTTATAACTACTGTCTATACTGTCTATACACACCATCCTTATAACTACTGTCTATACACACCATCCTTATAACTACTGTCCATACTGTCTATACACACCATCCTTATAACTACTGTCTATACTGTCTATACACACCATCCTTATAACTACTGTCTATACTGTCTATACACACCATCCTATATAACTACTGTCTATACACACCATCCTATATAACTACTGACTATACACACCATCCTATATAACTACTGTCTATACACACCATCCTGTATAACTACTGTCTACACTGTCTATACACACCATCCTATATAACTACTGTCTATACACACCATCCTGTATAACTACTGTCCATACTGTCTATACACACCATCCTTATAACTACTGTCTATACTGTCTATACACACCATCCTTATAACTACTGTCTATACTGTCTATACACACCATCCTATATAACTACTGTCTATACACACCATCCTATATAACTACTGACTATACACACCATCCTATATAACTACTGTCTATACACACCATCCTGTATAACTACTGTCTATACTGTCTATACACACCATCCTATATACCTACTGTCTATACACACCATCCTATATAACTACTGTCTATACACACCATCCTTATAACTACTGTCTATACTGTCTATACACACCATCCTTATAACTACTGTCTATACACACCATCCTTATAACTACTGTCCATACTGTCTATACACACCATCCTTATAACTACTGTCCATACTGTCTATACACACCATCCTTATAACTACTGTCTATACTAACTATACACACCATCCTTATAACTACTGTCTATACACACCATCCTGTATAACTACTGTCTATACTGTCTATACACACCATCCTATATAACTACTGTCTATACACACCATCCTTATAACTACTGTCTATACACACCATCCTGTATAACTACTGTCTATACACACCATCCTGTATAACTACTGTCTATACTGTCTATACACACCATCCTGTATAACTACTGTCTATACACACCATCCTATATCACTACTGTCTATACACACCATCCTATATCACTACTGTCTATACACACCATCCTATATAACTACTGTCTATACTGTCTATACACACCATCCTATATAACTACTGTCTATACTGTCTATACACACCATCCTATATAACTACTGTCTATACTGCCTATACACACCATCCTATATAACTACTGTCTATACACACCATCCTATATAACTACTGTCTATACACACCATCCTATATAACTACTGTCTATACACACCATCCTATATAACTACTGCCTATACACACCATCCTATATAACTACTGTCTATATAACTACTGTCTATATAACTACTGTCTATACTGTCTATACACACCATCCTATATAACTACTGTCTATACTGTCTATACACACCATCCTATATAACTACTGTCTATACTGCCTATACACACCATCCTATATCACTACTGTCTATACACACCATCCTATATAACTACTGTCTATACTGCCTATACACACCATCCTATATAACTACTGTCTATACACACCATCCTATATACCTACTGTCTATACACACCATCCTATATAACTACTGTCTATACTGCCTATACACACCATCCTATATAACTACTGTCTATACACACCATCCTATATACCTACTGTCTATACACACCATCCTATATAACTACTGTCTATACTGCCTATACACACCATCCTATATAACTACTGTCTATACACACCATCCTATATACCTACTGTCTATACACACCATCCTATATACCTACTGTCTATACACACCATCCTATATACCTACTGTCTATACACACCATCCTATATACCTACTGTCTATACACACCATCCTATATAACTACTGTCTATACTGCCTATACACACCATCCTATATAACTACTGTCTATACACACCATCCTATATACCTACTGTCTATACACACCATCCTATATACCTACTGTCTATACACACCATCCTATATACCTACTGTCTATACACACCATCCTATATACCTACTGTCTATACACACCATCCTATATACCTACTGTCTATACACACCATCCTATATAACTACTGTCTATACTGCCTATACACACCATCCTATATACCTACTGTCTATACACACCATCCTTATAACTACTGTCTATACACACCATCCTATATAACTACTGTCTATACACACCATCCTGTATAACTACTGTCTATATAACTACTGTCTATACACACCATCCTATATAACTACTGTCTATACACACCATCCTATATAACTACTGTCTATACACACCATCCTATATAACTACTGTCTATACACACCATCCTGTATAACTACTGTCTATACACACCATCCTTATAACTACTGTCTATACACACCATCCTTATAACTACTGTCCATACTGTCTATACACACCATCCTGTATAACTACTGTCTATACACACCATCCTTATAACTACTGTCCATACTGTCTATACACACCATCCTGTATAACTACTGTCTATACACACCATCCTATATAACTACTGTCTATACACACCATCCTATATAACTACTGTCTATACACACCATCCTATATAACTACTGTCTATACACACCATCCTATATAACTACTGTCCATACTGTCTATACACACCATCCTATATAACTACTGTCTATACACACCATCCTTATAACTACTGTCCATACTGTCTATCACACCATCCTGTATAACTACTGTCTATACACACCATCCTATATAACTACTGTCTATACACACCATCCTGTATAACTACTGTCTATACACACCATCCTTATAACTACTGTCCATACTGTCTATACACACCATCCTATATAACTACTGTCTATACACACCATCCTATATAACTACTGTCTATACACACCATCCTATATAACTACTGTCTATACACACCATCCTGTATAACTACTGTCTATACACACCATCCTTATAACTACTGTCTATACACACCATCCTTATAACTACTGTCCATACTGTCTATACACACCATCCTGTATAACTACTGTCTATACACACCATCCTTATAACTACTGTCCATACTGTCTATACACACCATCCTGTATAACTACTGTCTATACACACCATCCTATATAACTACTGTCTATACACACCATCCTATATAACTACTGTCTATACACACCATCCTATATAACTACTGTCTATACACACCATCCTATATAACTACTGTCCATACTGTCTATACACACCATCCTATATAACTACTGTCTATACACACCATCCTTATAACTACTGTCCATACTGTCTATCACACCATCCTGTATAACTACTGTCTATACACACCATCCTATATAACTACTGTCTATACACACCATCCTGTATAACTACTGTCTATACACACCATCCTATATAACTACTGTCTATACACACCATCCTATATAACTACTGTCTATACACACCATCCTATATAACTACTGTCTATACACACCATCCTATATAACTACTGTCTATACACACCATCCTATATCACTACTGTCTATACACACCATCCTATATAACTACTGTCTATACACACCATCCTATATAACTACTGTCTATACACACCATCCTGTATAACTACTGTCTATACACACCATCCTATATAACTACTGTCTATACACACCATCCTATATAACTACTGTCTATACACACCATCCTTTATAACTACTGTCTATACACACCATCCTATATAACTACTGTCTATACACACCATCCTGTATAACTACTGTCTATACACACCATCCTGTATAACTACTGTCTATACACACCATCCTATATAACTACTATCCATACTGTCTATACACACCATCCTATATAACTACTGTCTATACACACCATCCTATATAACTACTGTCTATACACACCATCCTATATAACTACTGTCTATACACACCATCCTATATAACTACTGTCTATACACACCATCCTATATAACTACTGTCTATACACACCATCCTATATAACTACTGTCTATACACACCATCCTATATAACTACTGTCTATACACACCATCCTGTATAACTACTGTCTATACACACCATCCTGTATAACTACTGTCTATACACACCATCCTGTATAACTACTGTCTATACACACCATCCTGTATAACTACTGTCTATACACACCATCCTGTATAACTACTGTCTATACACACCATCCTATATAACTACTGTCTATACACACCATCCTTATAACTACTGTCTATACTGTCTATACACACCATCCTTATAACTACTGTCTATACACACCATCCTTATAACTACTGTCTATACTGTCTATACACACCATCCTGTATAACTACTGTCTATACACACCATCCTGTATAACTACTGTCTATACACACCATCCTTATAACTACTGTCTATACTGTCTATACACACGATCCTATATAACTACTGTCCATACTGTCTATACACACCATCCTATATACCTACTGTCTATACACACCATCCTTATAACTACTGTCTATACTGTCTATACACACCATCCTATATAACTACTGTCTATACTGTCTATACACACCATCCTATATAACTACTGTCTATACTGTCTATACACACCATCCTATATAACTACTGTCTATATAACTACTGTCTATATAACTACTGTCTATACTGTCTATACACACCATCCTATATAACTACTGTCTATATAACTACTGTCTATACACGGGGCACCACCAGTACAGAGCTTGGTCAGGAATGGCAGCAGGCAGGTGTGAGTGCATCTGCACGCAGAGTGATGCAAATAGTTTTGGAGGAAGGCCTGCTGTCAACAAGGGCAGCAAAGAAGCCACTTTTTTCCACTTTTTTTTATATTCTGCAAAAGGTACAGGGATTGGACTGCTGAGGACTGGGGTAAAGTCATTTTCTCTGATGAATCCCCTTTCCAATTGTTTGGGGCATTCGGAAAAAAGATTGTCCGGAGAAGACAAGATGAGCGCTACCATCAGTCCTGTGTCATGCCAACAGTAAAGCATCCTGAGACCATTAATGTGTGAGGTTGCTTCCCAGCCAAGGGAGTGGGCTCACCCACAATTTTGCCTAAGAACACAGCCATGAATAAAGAATGGTACCAGCACATCCTCCGAGAGCAACTTCTCCCAACCATCCAGGAACAGTTTGGTGATGAACAATTCATTTTCCAACATGGTGGAGCACCTTGCCATAAGGCAAAAGTGATAACTAAGTTGCTTGGGAAACAAAACATCAATATTTTGGGCCCATGGCCAGGAAACTCCCCAGACCTTAATCCCATTGAGAACTTGTGGTCAATCCTCAAGAGGCGGGTAGACAAACAAAAACCCACAAATTCTGACAAACTCCAAGCATTGATTATGCAAGAATGGGCTGCCATCAGTCAGGATGTGGCCCATAAGTTAATCGACAGCATGCCACAGCAGATTGCAGAGGTCTTGAAAAAGAAGGGTCAACACTGCAAATATTGACTCTTTGCATCAACTTCATGTAAAGCCTTTGACATTTATGAAATGCTTGTAATTATACTTCAGTATTCCATAGTAACATCTGACAAAAATATCTAAGCAGCAAACTTTGTGGAAATTAATATTTGTGTCAATCCTCAAAACTTTTGGCCACGACTGTACAGTGCATTTGGAAAGTATTCTGACCCCTTGACTTGTTCCACATTTTGTTACGTTATTTATTATTCCAAAATATATTAAATACACAATACCCCATAATGACAAAGTGAAAACAGGTTCTTCGAAATATTTGCAAATGTATAATAAAAAATTCAATAAGAACTGAAATACCTTATTTACATTACTTATTTACATTACTTATTTACATTCAGACCCTTGATATCAGACTTGAAATTGAGCTCAGGTGCATGCTGTTTCCATAGAGTCTGGAGAGCCTTACGGTTGCGGGCTGAGCAGTTGCCGTACCAGGCGGTGATACAGCCCGTCAGGATGCTCTCGATTGTGCATCTGTAGAAGTTTGTGAGTGTTTTCGGTGACAAGCCAAATTTCCTTCTTCACCACGCTGTCTGTGTGGGTGGACCATTTCAGTTTGTCCGTGATGTGTACGCCAAGGAACTTAAAACTTTCCACTTTCTCCACTACTGTCCCATCGATGTGGATAGGGGGGGTGCTCCCTCTGATGTTTCCTGAAGTCCACGATCATCTCCTTTGTTTTGTTGACGTTGAGTGTGAGGTTATTTTCATGACACAACACTCCGAGCGCCCTCACCTCCTCCCTGTAGGCCATCTCGTAGTTGTTGGTAATTAAGCCTACCACTGTAGTGTAATCTGCAAACTTGATGAAATCCGTGTCTCATCGCGCACCAGCGACTCCTGTGGCGGGCCGGGCGCAGTGCGCGCTAACCAAGGTTGCCAGGTGCACAGTGTTTCCTCACCGTGTTCCTCACGACACATTGGTGCGGCTGGCTTCCGGGTTGGATGGCGCTGTGTTAAGAAGCAGTGCGGCTTGGTTGGGTTGTGTATCGGAGGACGCATGACTTTCAACCTTCGTCTCTCCCAAGCCGTACGGGAGTTGTAGCGATGAGACAAGATAGTTGCTACTAAACAATTGGATACCATGAAATTGGAGAGAAAAAGGGGTAAAATATATTTTTTTTATTAGAAAGTCCAGGACCCATTTGCACAGGGACCCAGGGTCTTGAGCTTAATGATGAGTTTGGAGGGTACTATAGTGTTAAATGCTGAGCTGTGGTTGATGAACAGCATTCTTACATAGGTATTCCCCTTGTTCAGATGGGTTAGGGCAGTGTGTAGTGTGATTGCGATTGTGTCGTCTGTGGACCTATTGGGGCGGTAAGCAAATTGGAGTGGCTCTAGGGTGTCAGGTAGAATGGAGGTGATATGATCCTTGACTAGTCTCTAAAGCACTTCATGATGACGGAAGTCGTTTAGCTCAGTTACCTTAGCTTTCTTGGGAACAGGAACAATGGTGGCCCTCTTGAAGCATGTGGGAAGAGCTGACTGGGATAGGTATTGATTAAATATGTCTGTAAACACACCAGCCAGCTGGTCTGCGCATGCTCTGAGGACTCGGCTAGAGATGCCGTCTGGGCCGGAAGCCTTGCAAGGTTTTAACAGATTTAAATGTTTTACCACAGTGAGGGTGAAGGAAATCCGCAGGTTTTGGTAGTGGGCCGTGTCAGTGGCACTGTATTGTCCTCAAAGCAAGCAAAGTAGTTGTTTAGTTTGTCTGGGAGCAAGACGTCGGTGTGGAAAATGTGTGGATTCGTCTATTTCAGCCAGACCCATTGCTGACAGGTGTATAAAATCGAGTACACAGCCTTGCAATCTCCATAGACAAACATTGGCAGTAGAATGGCCTTACTGAAGAGCTCAGTGACTTTTAATGTGATACCGTCATAGGACAACAAGTCAGTTCATCAAATGCCCTGCTAGAGCTGCCCCGGTCAACTGTAAGTGCTATTATTGTGAAGTGTCTAGGATGAACAAAGGCTCAGGTTTAGGTCGACTTGTAGAATCCATGCCAAGGCTAATTGAAGCTGTTCTGGCTTGTGGTTGCCCAACACCCTTTAAGACACTTTACGTAGGTGTTTCCTTCATTTTGCTTTAAATAAATATCAAATACATACTACATACCGTGTACACTGAGTGTAAAAACATAGGCAGAGTTTCAAAGAAAAAGTCATATCTCAGACTTCACAATAAAAATAAAGATTAAGATGGGCAAAAGAACACAGACAATGGACAGAGGAACTCTGCCTAGAAGGCCAGCATCCCGGAGTCGCCTCTTCACTGTTGACGTTGAGACTGGACAGAGGAACTCTGCCTAGAAGGCCAGCATCCCGGAGTCGCCTCTTCACTGTTTACGTTGAGACTGGTGTTTTGTGGGTACTATTTAATGAAGCTGCCAGTTGAGGACTTGTGAGGCGTCTGTTTCTCAAACTAGACACTCTAATGTACTTGTCCTCTTGCTCAGTTGTGCACCGGGGCCTCCCACTCCTCTTTCTATAGCTGGCTAGGGCCAGTTTGCGCTGTTCTGTGAAGGGAGTAGTACACAGCGTTGTACGAGATCTTCAGTTTCTTGGCAATTTCTCTCATGGAATAGCCTTCATTTCTCAGAACAAGAATAGACTGATGAGGTTCAGAAGAAAGTCTTTGTTTCGAGCCATTTTGAGCCTGTAATCGAACCCATAAATGCTGATGCTTCAGATACTCAACTAGTCTAAAGAAGGCCAGTTTTATTGCTTCTTTAATCAGAACAACAGTTTTCAGCTGGGCTAACATAATTGCAAAAGGCTTTTCTAATGATCAATTAGCCTTTTAAAATTATAGACTTGGATTAGCTAACACAACGTGCCATTGGAACACGGAAGTGATGGTTGCTGATAATGGGCCTCTGTACGCCTATGTAAAAATTCCATTAAAAATTCTGCCGTTTCCAGTTACAATAGTCATTTACAACATTAACAATGTCTACACTGTATTTCTGATCAATTTATGTTATTTTAATTGACAAAGAACAAGGACATTTGTAAGTGACCCCAAACTTTTCAAACGGTAGTGTATATACAGGGAGTACCAGATCAATGTGTAGCTATATACAGGAAGTACCAGATCAATGTGGAGCTATATACAGGGAGTACCAGATCAATGTGGAGCTATATACAGGGAGTACCAGATCAATGTGGAGCTATATACAGGGAGTACCAGATCAATGTGGGGCTATATACAGGGAGTACCAGTACCAGATCAATGTGGAGCTATATACAAGGAGTACCAGTACCAGATCAATGTGGAGCTATACAGGGAGTACCAGATCAATGTGGAGCTATATACAGGAAGTATCAGATCAATGTGGAGATATATACAGGAAGTACCAGTACCAGATCAATGTGGAGCTATATACAGGGAGTATCAGATCAATGTGGAGCTATATTCAGGGAGCACCAGTACCAGATCATCTTTTGAATGGTAGTATATTTGCTCAGAAGTCAGAAGAAAATCTTGTGTGATCATCAAGCAACCATCAAGGATATTGCGTTGCAGCTTGATGTTCTGTATGACTGTTATTAATCATGTCGGATTTCAGCAAAAACCAATCAGGCACGCACTGGGATGAAAAGACTACCACTTACACAGCAGGACACAAGGACACATAGACACACACAGACACACACACACACACGTGCACACACACACACACACACACACACACACACACACACACACACACACACACACGTGCACACACACACACACACACGCACACACGTACACAGCAGAAGATAACTTTTCTATTCATTTCATCAAGGTCATCCTACAGTACAGAAGATGAGTAAACTGAGAATGTCTGAAAGGTGATGATTTGGTTGTGTACCACAGTGATGGACATGGTTATGTACCACAGTGATGGACTTGGTTATGTACCACAGTCATGGACCCGGTTATGTACCACAGCAGTGGACTTGGCTATGTACCACATTATTGGACATGGTTATGTACCAAAGTAGTGGGCTTGGTTATGTACCACATTAGCGGGCTTTGTTATGTACCTCAGTGGTGGACTTGGTTATGTACCACATTAATGTACTTGAGTATGTACCACAGTAGTGGGCTTGGTTATGTTCCACATTAGTGAACTTGGTTATGTACCACGGTAGTGGGCTTGGTTATGTACCACAGTAGTGGGCTTGGTTATGTACCACCGTAGTGGGCATGGTTATGTACAACAGTAGTGTATTTTGTTATGTACCACAGCTGTGTACTTGGTTATGTACCACAGCTGTGTACTTGGATATGTACCACATTAGTGGGCTTTGTTATGTACCACGGTATTAGACTTGGTTATGTACCATATATATGGACTTTGATATGTACCACAGTAGTGTACTTGGTTATGTTCCATATTAGTGGACTTTGTCATGTACCACTGTAATGGACTTGGTTATGTACCACAACCGTGGACTTGGTTACGTGTCACCGTGGTGGACTTGGTTATGTGCCACAGTGGTGTAATTGGTTATGTACCACCATGATGGGCTGGGTTATGTACCACATCAATGTACTTGGTTATATGCCACAGTGGTTGACTTGGTTATGTACCACCATGATGGGCTGGGTTATGTACCACATCAATGTACTTGGTTATATGCCACAGTGGTTGACTTGGTTATGTACCACCACGATGGACTTTGTTATGTACCACTGTTGTGGACTTGGTTATGTACCATAGTAGTTGACTTGGTTATGTACCACAGTAGTGGACTTGTTTATGTACCACATCAGTGTTCTGTACATTGTAACCTTTATTTAAACTAGGCAAGTCAGTTAAGAACAAATTCTTATTTACAATGACGGCCTACCAGGGAACAGTGGGTTAACTGCCTTGTTCAGGGGCAGAACAACAACTCGACTTTACAGTATGTGACCTTGACTTGAGGTTTACAGTAAGTGACTGACTTGAGGTTTACAGTAAGTAGCTTTGACTTGAGGTTTACAGTAAATTACTTTGACTTGTGGTTTAGAGTATATGCCTTTGAATTGAGGTTTACAGTAAGTGGCTTTGACTTGAGGTTTACAGTAAGTGGTTTTGACTTGACGTTTTACAGTAAGTGACTTTGACTTGAGGTCTTGACTCGAGGTTTACAGTATATGACTTTGACTTGAGGTTTACAGTAAGTGGCTTTGACTTGACGTTTTACAGTAAGTGACTTTGACTTGACGTTTTACAGTAAGTGACATTGACTTGACGTTTTACAGTAAGTGACTTTGACTTGACGTTTTACAGTAAGTGGCTTTGACTTGACGTTTTACAGTAAGTAACATTGACTTGAGGTTTACAGTGTTTGTTCTTGTTGGTCATTCTACTTTGATGTGGCTAGTCTCTTATCTTATTCTTCCAGTAGCCAGGTTGGTATCATGAATGCAGCTTTGTGACACACAGGATGTGAAGAGTACAGTGGACAGTCTAACAGCAGAAACACCTCCATACATCATGATCGATTGAACCAATGGTAATACACACACACACACACACACACACACAGGATCTTTATAGAAACGTTGGTAATGAAAGCTGAACTTTATGTATGCTCCTAATTTTCGTTATAAGTGGATCCACCATATTAGTGATTGGGCCGGGTTACAAAAATTAATCTGCTACCGGAACGAGGAGCCATATTTCACAGGGGAATGACCCGCTTCTTGTCAGCATATATAAACTCAGAGATAGTTTACGGTAATATACGACCTCCTTAAACCGTCTCAACCGCGCCGCCCGCCGCCCTCCCAAACAATGTTACCGTGGAAAAATGTTCAGGGCCAGACACGGGGTTAACAAAGCACTGTTCCTTTTTTAATTGGAAAAGCAAGTGAGGTTGTGTGGGTGTCCGTGGGTGACCAGGTTATTACAGGCAATGAGCAGCACCGGGGATGAGGTTGTGTGGGTGTCCGTGGGTGACCAGGTTATTACAGGCAATGAGCAGCACCGGGGATGAGGTTGTGTGGGTGTCCGTGGGTGACCAGGTTATTCCAGGCAATGAGCAGCACCGGGGATGAGGTTGTGTGGGTGTCCGTGGGTGACCAGGTTATTACAGGCAATGAGCAGCACCGGGGATGAGGTTGTGTGGGTGTCCGTGGGTGACCAGGTTATTACAGGCAATGAGCAGCACCGGGGATGAGGTTGTGTGGGTGTCCGTGGGTGACCAGGTTATTACAGGCAATGAGCAGCACCGGGGATGAGGTTGTGTGGGTGTCCGTGGGTGACCAGGTTATTACAGGCAATGAGCAGCACCGGGGATGAGGTTGTGTGGGTGTCCGTGGGTGACCAGGTTATTACAGGCAATGAGCAGCACCGGGGATGAGGTTGTGTGGGTGTCCGTGGGTGACCAGGTTATTACAGGCAATGAGCAGCACCGGGGATGAGGTTGTGTGGGTGTCCGTGGGTGACCAGGTTATTACAGGCAATGAGCAGCACCGGGGATGAGGTTGTGTGGGTGTCCGTGGGTGACCAGGTTATTACAGGCAATGAGCAGCACCGGGGATGAGGTTGTGTGGGTGTCCGTGGGTGACCAGGTTATTACAGGCAATGAGCAGCACCGGGGATGAGGTTGTGTGGGTGTCCGTGGGTGACCAGGTTATTACAGGCAATGAGCAGCACCGGGGATGAGGTTGTGTGGGTGTCCGTGGGTGACCAGGTTATTACAGGCAATGAGCAGCACCGGGGATGAGGTTGTGTGGGTGTCCGTGGGTGACCAGGTTATTACAGGCAATAAGCAGCACCGGGGATGAGGTTGTGCAGCTGTATGGTCCACCCAGCGGAAGGGTTAATGAGGCTAGCAGTGTGCTGGAGGGTGGGCCTGGAAGGGGTGAGGGGAGGGGTTGGCGGGGGAGGGGGAGGGGGGGGTTGAACAAGAGGGTTAACAGTTTCTACCTCAAACCTTTGGCCTCGCCTCTGGGATGTGTGATCTATGGTAGGCCAGAACGAACTGGGTTGTCTATGGAGGGGAGTGCTGGATCAGGCCATCTATGGTGGGGGGGTGGAGGGTTAGATCGAACCATCTATGGTGGGGGTGGAGGGTTGGCTCGAACCATCTATGGTTGGGGTGGAGGGTTGGCTCGAACCATCTATAGTGGAGGAGGAGGGGAGGACTGGATCGGACCATCTATTGTGGGGGAGGAGGGGAGGGCTGGATCACCCCATCTATTGTGGGGGAGGAGGGGGAGGGCTGGATCGGACCATCTATTGTGTGGGTGGAGGGGAGGGCTGGATCGAACCATCTATTTTGGGGGAGGAGGGGAGGGCTGGATCGAACCATCTATTGTGGGGGAGGAGGGGGAGAGCTGGATCGGACCATCTATTGTGAGGGAGGAGGGGGAGAGCTGGATCGAACCATCTATTGTGGGGGAGGAGGGGGAGAGCTGGATCGGACCATCTATTGTGAGGGAGGAGGGGAGGGCTGGATCGGACCATCTATGGTGGGGGAAGAGGGGCGGACTGGATTGCACCATCTATGGGGGGGAGGAGGTTGGAGGGCTGGATCGGACCATCTATGGTGGGGGAAGAGGGGCCGGACTGGATTGCACCATCTATGGGGGGGAGGAGGTTGGAGGGCTGGATCGGACCATCTATGGTGGGAGTTGAGGGCTGGATCAGGCAATCTATGGTGGGGGAGGAGGGGAGTGCTGGATTGGACCATCTATGGTGGGGGAGGAGGGCTGGATCAGACCGTCTATGGAGGGGGAGGAGGGCTGGATCGAACCATCTATGGTGGGGGAGGAGGACTGGACTGTACCATCAATGGTGGGGGAGGAGGACTGGACTGTACCATCAATGGTGGGGGAGGAGGGCTGTAATCGAACCATCTGTGGTGGGGGAGGAAAGGTGGACTGGATCACACCATCTATGGTGGGGGAGGAAAGGTGGACTGGATCACACCATCTATGGTAGGGGTGGACTGGATCACACCATCTATGGTAGGGGAGGACTGGATCACACCATCTATGGAGGGGGAGGAAAGGTGGACTGGATCACACCATCTATGGTGGGGGAGGACTGGATTGCACCATCTATGGTGGGGGAGGAGGGGTCAATGGTTCAACCATAAGGATCAACATTGTTTACTACACAGTACTTAAGTAAAAATACTTTAAAGTACTACTTAAGTCATTTTTGGGGATATCTGTACTCTACTATTTATATTTTTCACAACTTTTACTTTTACTTCACTACATTCCTAAATAAAATAATGTACTTTTTACTCCATACATTTTCCTGATACCCAAAAGTACAGGACAGGAAAATTGTCAAACATCCCTGGTCATCCCTACTGCCTCTGATCTGGAGGACTCACTAAACAGAGAACATCCCTGGTCATCCCTACTGCCTCTGATCTGGTGGACTCACTAAACAGAGAATATCCCTGGTCATCCCTACTGCCTCTGATCTGGCGGACTCACTAAACAGAGAACATCCCTGGTCATCCCTACTGCCTCTGATCTGGAGGACTCACTAAACAGAGAACATCCCTGGTCCTCCCTACTGACTCTGATATGGCGGACTCACTAAACAGAGAACATCCCTGGTCATCCCTACTGCCTCTGATCTGGTGGACTCACTAAACAGAGAACATCCCTGGTCATCCCTACTGTCTCTGATCTGGAGGACTCACTAAACAGAGAACATCCCTGGTCATCCCTACTGACTCTGATCTGGAGGACTCACTAAACAGAGAACATCCCTGGTCATCCCTACTGCCTCTGATCTGGAGGACTCACTAAACAGAGAACATCCCTGGTCATCCCTACTGCCTCTGATCTGGTGGACTCACTAAACACAAATGCTTTGTTTTGTGAATTCGTTTGGAGTGTTGGAGTGTGATCCATAGAGATATCACTACTGTAATGATCCAATGTGTGTTGGAGTGTTGGAGTGTGCCACCGGCTATCCATAAATAAAAAAACAAGGAAATTATGCCGTCTGGTTTGCTAAATAGGAATAGGAATTTGAAATAATTTATACTTTTACTTTGATACTTAAGTATATATTAGTAATTCCATTTACTTTTGATACTTACGTATATTTAAAACCAAATACTTTTAGGCTTTTACTCAAGTAGTATTTTACTGGGTGACTTTCTTGAGTCATTTTCTATAAAGGTATCTGGACTTTTACTCAAGTATGACAAGGATAGCACATATAGACAAATGTTCATGAGTTGAAGTCAGTGTGCCGTTTTTCAGTTGGCTTGGTAGGAGGAGAGAGAGTGAAGCTGCGTGTGTGTGATGAGACCGCATGTGTGTGATGAGACCGCATGTGTGTGATGAGACCGGATTCTCAGGAACCGGGAGGCAGAGAGGGTTTTTTGGGGTTCCAAAAATGTGCTGTGGAATGGAGAGAGACAAAATTATGTTTTAATTATTATTCCACTGGTGCCATTGTGCACCAAGAGCTAAATCCAGCATACCTTCTGATTTTCAAATATTAGAACAAATTACAATTTCCCTAGGTCTGCTTGCAGAAGGTCTACTTGCAGGGGGTCTACTTGCAAGAGGTCTACTTGCAGGAGGTCTGCTTGCAGAAGGTCTACTTGCAGGAGGTCTACTTGCAAGAGGTCTACTTGCAGGAGGTCTGCTTGCAAGAGGTCTACTTGCAAGAGGTCTACTTGCAAGAGAACTACTTGCAGGAGGTCTACTTGCAGGAGGTCTACTTGCAAGAGGTCTACTTGCAAGAGGTCTACTTGCAGGAGGTCTGCTTGCAGGAGGTCTGCTTGCAGGAGGTCTACTTGCAGGAGGTCTACTTGCAAGTGGTCTACTTGCAGGAGGTCTACTTGCAGGAGGTCTACTTGCAAGAGGTCTACTTGCAGGAGGTCTACTTGCAAGAGGTCTACTTGCAGGAGGTCTGCTTGCAGGAGGTCTACTTGCAGGAGGTCTACTTGCAGGAGGTTTACTTGCAAGAGGTCTACTTTCAAGAGGATAAAAACAATCAGATGAATGGGCTGCATTTAGAAGTAATCATATCTTTTACATATAGGTAGAATATTGAGAGGAGACAAGGAGGAGGTCAAATTGAACGGTCAGTATGCTGGTTTTTAGTTGGCTGGGGATTGGAGAGTGCAGAGGAGGATGGGCTCGTGCTGCCATTGGATTGTATAGACCAGTAATACCAGGAGCTGGCTGAGGTGTTAACATGGCTGTGGCTTTGGAGGCATACGAAAAGGAAGGTTCAGTTTTAGTACTGGCAGCGTCCTCATTTAAGATGTGTGAGCTCAACGTAGTGAGCTTTGAAATTATGGCTGTACGTCCAATTAAAAAGTGGTTACAATTCATGACATTTTTTTGATGACAAGTAGTATGATAAACAAACGAAAATATACATTTTTATTTAAAAGAAATTACATTTGTGTTTTTACTTTTTCAAAATACTGATAATAATGGTCCAAAACACCAAAGAAAAAATCTCAAAATTGATGTTGATGCAGAAATGTCCTGTGGTACCTGGCCTTAAAGCAGAACTGCCTTCTAGAAGCAACTTCTCCGGTTATAAACGCACTATGAGGCATTGACATCAGAGTCAGAAACAATAATTCTCGTGTCAGATTTGACTTCAAACGTATTTAAATAGGATCATTTTGGTCATAAAGTCAGTCTTGTCCAAAATGAGATTTGGAAGTGAGTGTGTCATGACCAATGATGTATATATACTGAACAAAATATAAACGCAACATGTAAAAAATAAAAAGGTCTCAGAAATACTCAAAAGGCTAATTTCTTGCAAATTTTGTGCACAAATTTGTTTACATCCCCGTTAGTGAGCATTTCTCCTTTGCCAAGTTAATCCATCCACCTGACAGGTGTGGCATATCAAGAAGCTGATTAAACAGCATGATCATGACACAGATGCACCTTGTGCTGGGGACTATATAAGGCCACTCTAAAATGTGCAGTTTTGTCACACAACACAATGCCACAGATGTCTCAAGTTTTGAGGGAGCGTGCAATTGGCATGCTGACTGCAGGAATGTCCACCAGAGTTGTTGCCATAGAATTGGATGTTCATTTCTCTACTGTAAGTTGTTTTTAGAAATTTTGCAGTACGTCTAACCGGCCTCACAACCGCAGACCACATGTAACCATGGCAGCCCACATCCGGCTTCTCCACCGGTGGGATGGTCTGATACGAGCCACCCGGACGGACAGCTGGTGAAACTGTGGGTTTATACAACCAAAGACTGTTTGTAAGAAACCATCTTAGGGAAGCTCATCTGCGTGCTATTTGTCCTCACCAGGGTATCGACCTGACTGCAGTTCGGCATCGTAACCCGACTTCAGTGTGCAAACGTTCACCTTCGATGGCCACTGGCACGCTGGAGAGTAAGATATAGTTGTTGTTTTTTTGCTGCTTTGGCTGCCAGAGCCAGTTTACCTCTGACGATATCATACAGTATAAGGTTAAGAATACATCTTGGGCTAACCAACCGTTGAACATGACTCCCAGTTCCATTGCTGTCAAGGCAGAAGGCCGCCAGAGTTAATGAGAGCAAGTAGTAACCCAAATAACATGCCTGTTCTCATAAAAGTAGCTTGCTGCCTAACTTGCAAATCCGGGTTAGTTATCAATATCTTTGTCCGAGTTTTAAATGAATTGGCTATCTAGCTAACGTTAGCCAGTTAGCTTAGCTAGCAAAGCCGTTATCTTAGCTAGCCAAGCCGTTAGCTTGCATCACACTATCACAGCTACAGTGCCTTCAGAAAAGTATTCATACCCCTTAACTTATTCCACATTTTGTTGTGTTACAGGCTGAATTCAAAATGGATTACATATTATTATTTTTTCTCACCTATCTAAACACTAACTGTAATGAACAAGAGGGAGACAGAGCTGGTTTCAAGCGCATAA
>NC_034179.2:7615448-7690448 GCF_002021735.2 Oncorhynchus kisutch | reverse complement strand
TGACATTTCCTCATACATCACAGAGAGAAAGAGAGGTGGAATTAGCTGACATTTCCTCATACATCACAGAGAGAAAGAGAGGTGGAATTAGCTGACATTTCCTCATACATCACAGAGAGAAAGAGAGGTGGAATTAGCTGACATTTCCTCATACATCACAGAGAGAAAGAGAGGTGGAATTAGCTGACATTTCCTCATACATCACAGAGAGAAAGAGAGGGGGAAATAGCTGACATTTCCTCATACATCACAGAGAGAAAGAGAGGTGGAAATAGCTGACATTTCCTCATACATCACAGAGAGAAAGAGAGGTGGAATTAGCTGACATTTCCTCATACATCACAGAGAGAAAGAGATATGGAAATAGCTGACATTTCCTCATACATCACAGAGAGAAAGAGAGGGGGAAATAGCTGACATTTCCTCATACATCACAGAGAGAAAGAGAGGTGGAAATAGCTGACATTTCCTCATACATCACAGAGAGAAAGAGAGGTGGAATTAGCTGACATTTCCTCATACATCACAGAGAGAAAGAGAGGTGGAATTAGCTGACATTTCCTCATACATCACAGAGAGAAAGAGAGGTGGAATTAGCTGACATTTCCTCATACATCACAGAGAGAAAGAGAGGGGGAAATAGCTGACATTTCCTCATACATCACAGAGAGAAAGAGAGGTGGAAATAGCTGACATTTCCTCATACATCACAGAGAGAAAGAGAGGTGGAATTAGCTGACATTTCCTCATACATCACAGAGAGAAAGAGAGGTGGAAATAGCTGACATTTCCTCATACATCACAGAGAGAAAGAGAGGTGGAATTAGCTGACATTTCCTCATACATCACAGAGAGAAAGAGAGGGGGAAATAGCTGAAATTTCCCCACACATCAGAGACAGATTGGAACGAATTAACAAAAACACTGAGCAAACTAGAATGCTATTTGGCCCTAAACAGAGAGTACACAGTGGCAGAACACTTGACCACTGTGACTGACCCAAACTTAAGGAAAGCTTTGACTATGTACAGACTCAGTGAGCATAGCCTTGCTATTGAGAAAGGCCACTGTAGGCAGACCTGGCTCTCAAGAGAAGACAGGCTATGTGCTCACTGCCCAGAAAATGAGGTGGAAACTCAGCTGCACTTCCTAACCTCCTGCCCAATGTATGACCATATTAGAGAGACATATTTCCCTCAAATTACACAGATCCACCAAGAATTAGAAAACAAACCAAATTTTAATAAACTCCCATATCTATTGGAATACCAGTGTGCCATCACAGCAGCAAGATTTGTGACCTGTTGCCTACTTCACTTGCTTTGGCAATGTTAAGCTTTGTTTCCCATGCAAAAAAAAGCCCATATTGAATTGAGACAGGGACATAGCTGCAATGCCAGCATGACATCAGAAAGAGAGAGAGACAGAGACAGCGAGAGAGACACAGAGAGAGAGAGAGGGAGAGAGAGAGAGAGACAGAGAGAGACAGGGAGAGAGACAGTTAATTTTTATTGTTTATTTCACTTTATATATTATCTACCTCACTTGCTTTGGCAATGTTAACACATGTTTCCCATGCCAATAAAGCCCTTGAATTGAATTGAATTGACAGAGAGAGACAGAGAGGGAGAGAGAGAGAGAGAGAGAGAGGCAGAGGGACATACTGTAGCTGCTATGCCAGCATGACATCAGAGAGAGAGAGACAGGGGGACAGACTGTAGCTGCAATGCCAGCATGACATCAGAGAGAGAGAGAGAGAGGAGAGAGGAGAGAGAGAGAGAGAGAGAGAGGGGGACAGACTGTAGCTGCTATGCCAGCATGACATCAGAGAGAGAGAGAGGCAGAGGGACATACTGTAGCTGCTATGCCAGCATGACATCAGAGAGAGAGAGGCAGAGGGACAGACTGTAGCTGCTATGCCAGCATGACATCAGAGAGAGAGAGAGAGAGAGAGACAGAGAGACAGGGGGACAGACTGTAGCTGCTATGCCAGCATGACATCAGAGAGAGAGACAGAGAGAGAGAGAGGAGGGAGACAGGGAAAAATATAAGATGTCAGATCCGTCTGTCCTGGCAGCGTGCTGATGTCGGCTGAGTGTGTGTACGTGTGTGTGTACGTGTGTACGTGTGTGTGTGTGTGCGTGTGAACCCGGCATGCATGCATGTGTGTGTTTGTGCCATTAGTTGTGTGTGTGCTTGTGTGTTTGTGCCTGTATTTATGTGTATGTGTGCGTGCGTGCGTGTGTATGTGTGTGCGTGCGTGTGCGTGTGCTAGTGCGTGCGCGTGCTAGTGCATGCGTGTGCTAGTGCGTGCGCGTGTGCTAGTGCGTGCGTGTGCTAGTGCGTGCGCTTGTGCTAGTGCGTACGTGTGTGTGTGTGTGCTAGTGTGTCCGTGTGCGTGTGCTAGTGCGTGCGTGTGCTAGTGCTAGTGCGTGCGTGTGTGTGTGTGTGCGTGCATGTGCGTGTGTGTGTATGTATGTGCGTACGTGTGTGTGTGTGTGCGTGCGTGTGTGTGTGCGTGTGTGTGTATGTATGTGCGTACGTGTGTGTGTGCGTGCGTGTGTGTGTGCGTGTGTGTGTGTGCGTACGTGTGTGTGTGCGTGTGTGTGTGTGAGATCCAGGTGTGTCAGGCCCCTGCTGCCTCCTCACCAGCCCCTTTGAGGCCTGTAGGATTACAGCAGACAGCTTAGCAGCAAGCAACAATATTTCCACGGAGAGATCAGCGCCTCAGATCAGCTGAAAACATCAACTCTTTCATTCCTGCTCCACTTTCAGATGCTAAGCTTTAACCATGGAGACACTGACAGGGACAGATGTCCTTCCTTTTCCTACAGCTACTTTAGACCAGGGCCCATAGGGAACTATGTAGGGGAATAGGGCCCATAGGGAACTATGTAGGGGAATAGGGCCCATAGGGAACTATGTAGGGGAATAGGGCCCATAGGGAACTATGTAGGGGAATAGGGGAACATAGGGAACTATGTAGGGGAATAGGGGAACATAGGGAACTATGTAGGGGAATAGGGCCCATAGGGAACTATGTAGGGGAACAGGGCCCATAGGGAACTATGTAGGGTATTAGGGAACTATGTAGGGTATTAGAGTGCTGTAGGGAACTATGTAGGGTATTAGGGAACAATGTAAAGGAATAGAGTTCCATAGGGAACTATGTAAAGGAATAAAGTGCCCTAGGGAACTATGTAAAGGAATAGAGTGCAATAGGGAACTATGTAAAGGAATAGAGTGCCCTAGGGAACTATGTATGGTATTAGAGTGCCATAGGGAACTATGTAAAGGAATAGAGTGCAATTGGGAACTATGTAGGGTATTAGAGTTCCCTAGGGAACTATGTAGGGTATTAGGGAACTACGTAGGGTATTAGAGTACCATATGGAACTATGTAGGATATTAGAGTGCCATAGGGAACTATGTAAAGGAATAGAGTGCCATAGGGAACTATGTAAAGGAATAGAGTGCCCTAGGGAACTATGTAGGGTATTAGAGTGCCATAAGGAACTATGCAGGGTATTAGGGAACTGTGTAGGGTATTAGAGAGCCATAGGGAACTATGTAGGGTATTAGAGTGCCATATGGAACTATGTAGGGTATTAGGGAACTATGTAGGGTATTAGAGTGCCATAGGGAACTATGTGAAGGAATAGGGCCCATAGGGAACTATGTAGGGGAATAGAGTGCCATAGGGAACTATGTAGGGGAATAGGGCCCATAGGGAACTATGTAGGGGAATAGGGCCCATAGGAACTATGTAGGGGAACAGGGCCCATAGGGAACTATGTAGGGGAATAGGGTGGCATAGGGAACTATGTAGGGGAATAGGGCCCATAGGGAACTATGTAGGGGAATAGGGCCCATAGGGAACTATGTAGGGGAATAGGGCCCATAGGGAACTACGTAGGGGAACAGGGTGCCATAGGGAACTATGTAGGGGAATAGGGTGCCATAGGGAACTATGTAGGGGAATAGGGCCCATGGGAAACTATGAAGGGGAATAGGGTGCCATAGGGAACTATGTAGGGGAACAGGGGAACATTGGGAACTATGTAGGGGAACATAGGAAACTATGTAAAGGAATAGAGTGCCGTAGGGAACTATGTAGGGTATTAGGGAACTATGTAGGGTATTAGAGTGCCGTTGGGAACTATGTAGGGTATTAGGGAACTAGGTAAAGGAATAGAGTGCCATAGGGAACTATGTAAAGGAATATAGTGCCCTAGGGAACTATGTAGGGTATTAGAGTGCCATAGGGAATTATGTAGGGTATTAGGGAACTATGTAGGGTATTAGAGTGCCGTTGGGAACTATGTAGGGTATTAGGGAACTATGTAAAGGAATAGAGTGCCATAGGGAACTATGTAAAGGAATATAGTGCCCTAGGGAACTATGTAGGTTATTAGAGTGCCATGGGGAACTATGTAAAGGAATAGAGTGCCCTAGGGAACTATGTAAAGGAATGGAGTGCCATAGGGAACTATGTAGGGTATTAGAGTGCCATAGGGAACTATGTAGGGTATTAGGGAACTATGTAGGGTATTAGAGTGCCATAGGGAACTATGTAGGTTATTAGAGTGCCATAGGGAACTATGTAGGGTATTAGGGAACTATGTAGGGTATTAGAGTGCCATAGGGAACTATGTAGGGTATTAGAGTGCCATAGGGAACTATGTAGGGTATTAGAGTGCCATAGGGAACTATGTAGGATATTAGGGAACTATGTAGGGTATTAGAGTGCCATTGGGAACTATGTAGGGTATTAGGGAACTACGTAGGGTATTAGAGTGCCATAGGGAACTATGTAGGGTATTAGGGAACTATGTAGGGTATTAGAGTGCCATAGGGAACTATGTAGGGTATTAAGGAACTATGTAGGGTATTAGAGTGCCATAGGGAACTATGTAGGGTATTAGAGTGCCATAGGGAACTATGTAGGGTATTAGGGAACTATGTAGGGTATTAGAGTGCCATAGGGAACTATGTAGGGTATTATGGAACTATGTAGGGTATTAGAGTGCCATAGGGAACTATGTAGGGTATTAGAGTGCCATAGGGAACTATGTAGGGTATTAGGGAACTATGTATGGTATTAGAGTGCCATTGGGAACTATGTAGGGTATTCGAGTGCCATATGGAACTATGCAGGGTATTAGGGAACTATGTAGGGTATTAGAGTGCCATAGGGAACTATGTAGGGTATTAGGGAACTATGTAGGGTATTAGAGTGCCATAGGGAACTATGTAGGGTATTAGGGAACTATGTTGTGTATTAGAGTGCCATTGGGAACTATGTAGGGTATTCGAGTGCCATAGGGAACTATGTAGGGTATTAGGGAACTATGTAGGGTATTAGAGTGCCATAGGGAACTATGTAGGGTATTAGAGTGCCATAGGGAACTATGTAAAGGAATAGAGTGCCATAGGGAACTATGTAAAGGAATAGAGTGCCATAGGGAACTATGTAAAGGAATAGAGTGCCATAGGGAACTATGTAAAGGAATATAGTGCAATAGGGAACTATGTAGGGTATTAGGGAACTATGTAGTGTATTAGAGTGCCATAGGGAACTATGTAGGGTATTAGAGTGCCATAGGGAACTATGTGGGGTATTAGGGAACTATGTAGGGTATTAGAGTGCCATAGGGAACTATGTAAAGGAATAGAGTGCCATAGGGAACTATGTAAAGGAATAGAGTGCCATAGGGAACTATGTAAAGGAATAGAGTGCCATAGGGAACTATGTAGGGTATTAGAGTGCCATAGGGAACTATGTAGGGTATTAGGGAACTATGTAGGGTATTAGAGTGCCATAGGGAACTATGTAGGGGAACAGGGTGCCATAGGGAACTATGTAGGGGAATAGGGGAACATAGGGAACTATGTAGGGTATTAGGGAACTATGTAGGGTATTAGAGTGCCATAGGGAACTATGTAGGGTATTAGGGAACTATGTAGGGGATTAGAGTGCCATAGGGAACTACACATCCATTTAAAAGATTGAGGTCACATACGAATGTCTTTGTTTTTGAAAGAAAAGCACATTTGTTGTCCATTAATAATAAAATAATATCAATAATATCAAATTGATCAGAAATACAGTGTAGACATTGTTAATATTGTAAATGACTATTGTTGCTGGGAAATGGCAGACTATTTTAAATGGAATTGTCACCACTTCCGCCGTAGTTGGTCCCTCTCCTTGTTCGGGCGGCATTTGGCTATCGCTATATCCGCTTTTCATTTTCCATTGGTTTTGTCTTGTCTTCCATCACACCTGGTTCCAATTCCATCAATTACATGTTGTGTATTTAACCCTCTGTTCCCCTCCATGTCCTTGGCTGTAATTGTTTCTTGTAGTGCTTATGCTGGTATTGACCGAGTTTTGTTTGACCCATTTATTGTATTGTTCTGTTGCCGGTGGTTTATGGATATTAAACGACACCGTTGTAAATCAGTTCTCGCTCTCCTGCGCCTGTCTTCTCTGCCACCAGAACGCACCTCACTACAGGAATAGGTGTACAGAGGCCCATTATCAGCAACCATCGCTCCTGTGTTCCAATGGCACGTTGTGTTAGCTAATCCAGGTTTATCATTTTTTAAAGGCTAATTGATCATTAGAAAACCTGTTTGCAATTATGTTAGCACGACTGAAAACTGTTCTTCTGATTAAAGAAGCATTAAAACTTGCCTTCTTTACACTAGTTGAGTATCTGGAGCATCATGACCTGAGTAGTCTTTGTTTTCTTTATTATCTTGGTTAGGTCAGGGTGTGACATGGGTGATGTATGTGTTTTCTACTGTCTAGGGGTTTTGTAGGTTTTTGTGGTTGTTTATCATCTAGGTGTTTATACATTTCTATGGTTGCCTAGATTGGTTCTCAATTAGAGGCAGGTGTTTATCTTTGTCTCTGATTGGGAACCATATTTAGGCAGCCATCTTCTTTGGGTATTTCGTGGGTTATTATCTATTATCTATGGCTAGTTGCCTGTGTCTGCACATTTAGATTATATAGCGTCACGTTCGTTTGTTGTTTTTGTAGTTTATTTAATGTCCATCTTCATTAAGGGGCGGCAGGGTAGCCTAGTGGTTAGAGTGTAGAGGCGGCAGGGTAGCCTAGTGGTTAGAGTGTAGAGGCGGCAGGGTAGCCTAGTGGTTAGAGTGTTGGACAAGTAACCGAAAGGTTGCAAGTTCAAATCCCCGAGCTGACAAGGTACAAATCTGTCGTTCTGCCCCTGAACAGGCAGTTAACCCACTGTTCCTAGGCCATCATTGAAAATAAGAATGTGTTCTTAACTGACATGACACGTCTAGTTAAATAAAATATAGAACATGTATTCACATCACTCTGCGCCTTGGTCTCCTCACTACGATGATCGTGACAATGTCCTTGGAAATGTTCTTGTTACTTACAACCTCATGCTAATCGCATTAGCCTCCGTTAGCTCAACTGTCCCGCGGAAGGGACACTGATCCCAAAGAAGTTTCATCTATGTGTGGATGATACCATTATGTATTGCCTCGAGTGTTGATTTAGCAGTGATTTAGCCAGACCCACTGGCTCCAGGTCATCTACAAGTCCATGCTAGGTAAAGCTCCGCCTTATCTCAGTTCACTAGTCACGATGGCAACACCCATCCGTAGCACGCGCTCCAGCAGGTGTATCTCACTGATCATCTCTAAAGCCAACACCTCATTTGGCCGCCTTTCGTTCCAGTACTCTGCTGCCTGTGACTGGAACGAATTGCAAAAATCGCTGAAGTTGGAGACTTTTATCTCCCTCACCAACTTCAAACATCTGCTATCTGAGCAGCTAACCGATCGCTGCAGCTGTACATAGTCTATTGGTAAATAGCCCACCCATTTTCACCTACCTCATCCCCATACTGTTTTTATTTATTTACTTTTCTGCTCTTTTGCACACCAATATCTCTACCTGTACATGTCCATGTGATCATTTATCACTCCAGTGTTAATCTGCAAAATTGTAATTATTCGCCTACCTCCTCATGCCTTTTGCACACAATGTATATAGACTCTTTTTTCTACTGTGTTATTGACTTGTTAATTGTTTACTCTATGTGTAACTCTGTGTTGTCTGTTCACACTGCTATGCTTTATCTTGGCCAGGTCGCAGTTGCAAATGAGAACTTGTTCTCAACTAGCCTACCTGGTTAAATAAAGGTGTTCTCAACTAGCCTACCTGGTTAAATAAAGGTGTTCTCAACTAGCCTACCTGGTTAAATAAAGGTGTTCTCAACTAGCCTACCTGGTTAAATAAAGGTGTTCTCAACTAGCCTACCTGGTTAAATAAAGGTGTTCTCAACTAGCCTACCTGGTTAAATAAAGGTGTTCTCAACTAGCCTACCTGGTTAAATAAAGGTGTTCTCAACTAGCCTACCTGGTTAAATAAAGGTGTTCTCAACTAGCCTACCTGGTTAAATAAAGGTGAAATAAAAAATAAATAAAAAATAAAAAACTACAGTTAGGTTTTATAGCTATGCAGGAATCCCTTGCTGATTTAAAATGTGTGCTTAATATGGGATAAAACAAAATACATGTTTGTTTTAAACTCTCTAAATGATGTTTCAGATGGACTACATGTTCACTCATTAGATGATTCAGATGGACCACATGTTCACTCATTGGATGATTCAGATGGATCACATGTTCACTCATTAGATGATTCAGATGGACCACATGTTCACTCATTGGATGATTCATCCAACCTCACTGAGCTCGAGCTGTTTTGCAAGGAGGAATGGGAAAAAATGTTGGTCTCTCGATGTGCAAAACTGATAGAGACATACCCCAAGCGACTTACAGCTGTAATCGCAGCAAAAGGTGGCGCTACAAAGTATTAACTTAAGGGGGCTGAATAATTTTGCACGCCCAATTTTTCAGTTTTTGATTTGTTAAAAAAGTTTGAAATATCCAATAAATGTTGTTCCACTTCATGATTGTGTCCCACTTGTTGTTGATTCTTCACAAAAAAATACAGTTTTATATCTTTATGTTTGAAGCCTGAAATGTGGCAAAAGGTCGCAAAGTTCAAGGGGGCCGAATACTTTCGCAAGGCAGAAATGGAGAAATCTGACCATCTCTTGGCATTGTGGCACGGCATGGGCAGTTATTAATTAATTAATAGAGTCATAGATTCATAGAATGGAGTTAGAAGGTTGACCTACTTTGAAAGATAGGATGTGTTGGCTCTGCACTTTACCAGGCGTTCAACATTTAACGACTTAAAGACTTGAACATCGAAATATCAAGTTGTTTTTTGGTTTTATATGCAAAAAACGAAGAAGAAAAAAAACACTTTTACAATTTTACGATTTCTATTCTATAGACTTATTTTTCTGCTGTGTTATTGACTGTATGTTTGTTTTACTCCATATGTAACTCTGTGTTGTTATATGTGTCACACTGCTTTGCTTTATCTTGGCCAGGTCGCAGTTGTTTATGGAAAGACCCACTGGTAGCCTAGTTTATCGAAATACCCACTGGTAGCCTAGTTTATAGAAATAACCACTGGTAGCCTAGTTTATAGAAATACCCACTGGTACCCTAGTTTATGGAAATACCCACTGGTAGCCTAGTTTATAGAAATACCCACTGGTACCCTAGTTTATAGAAAGACCCACTGGTACCCTAGTTTATAGAAATACCCACTGGTACCCTAGATTATAGAAAGACCCACTGGTACCCTAGTTTATAGAGACCCACTGGTACCCTAGTTTATAGAAAGACCCATTGGTACCCTAGTTTATGGGAAGACCCACTGGTACCCTAGTTTATCGAAAGACCCACTGGTACCCTAGTTTATCGAAAGACCCACTGGTACCCTAGTTTATAGAAAGACCCACTGGTACCCTAGTTTATAGAAAGACCCACTGGTACCCTAGTTTATCGAAAGACCCACTGGTACCCTAGTTTATCGAAAGACCCACTGGTACCCTAGTTTATAGAAAGACCCACTGGTACCCTAGTTTATAGAAAGACCCACTGGTAGCCTAGTTTATAGAAAGATCCACTGGTACCCTAGTTTATAGAAAGACCCACTGGTACTCTAGTTTATGGAAAGACCCACTGGTACCCTAGTTTATCGAAATACCCACTGGTACCCTAGTTTATCGAAAGACCCACTGGTATCCTAGTTTACAGAAAGACCCACTGGTATCCTAGTTTACAGAAAGACCCACTGGTATCCTATTTTACAGAAGACCCACTGGTACCCTAGTTTATAGAAAGACCCACTGGTACCCTAGTTTATAGAAAGACCCACTGGTACCCTAGTTTATAGAAAGACCCACTGGTACCCTAGTTTATAGAAATACCCACTGGTACCCTAGATTATAGAAAGACCCACTGGTACCCTAGTTTATAGAGACCCACTGGTACCCTAGTTTACAGAAAGACCCACTGGTATCCTAGTTTACAGAAAGACCCACTGGTATCCTAGTTTACAGAAGACCCACTGGTACCCTAGTTTATGGGAAGACCCACTGGTACCCTAGTTTATCGAAAGACCCACTGGTACCCTAGTTTATAGAAAGACCCACTGGTACCCTAGTTTATAGAAAGACCCACTGGTAGCCTAGTTTATAGAAAGATCCACTGGTACCCTAGTTTATAGAAAGACCCACTGGTACTCTAGTTTATGGAAAGACCCACTGGTACCCTAGTTTATCGAAAGACCCACTGGTACCCTAGTTTATCGAAAGACCCACTGGTATCCTAGTTTACAGAAAGACCCACTGGTATCCTAGTTTACAGAAAGACCCACTGGTATCCTAGTTTACAGAAGACCCACTGGTACCCTAGTTTATGGAAAGACCCACTGGTATCCTAGTTTACAGAAACACCCACTGGTATCCTAGTTTACAGAAAGACCCACTGGTACCCTAGTTTATGGAAAGACCCACTGGTATCCTAGTTTACAGGAAGACCCACTGGTAGCCTAGTTTATGGAAAGACCCACTGGTACCCTAGTTTATGGAAAGACCCTTGTGTCAGACATTGTTCATATGACACTTGTCTGATGTAAACACCATGTCTAGATAAAGCTGTGGTTAGGGGGATTTATTTGTTAAAGATAGCAAACAAAGGTTTAGTTTTTTTAAACCTCTAATCTAGGCCGTGGGAGATGATTAACAGGTAAGTGGGACCAAAGCTCTATTCATTCATTCTTTAGGAGGGTATGTCCCAAGTGATACGCTATTTCCTATGGGTCCTGGTGAAAACTAGTGCACTATATAGGGAATAGGGTGCCACTTGGGACTTAGACTGTCCTCTGTGTGACTCCATCTTTACTCTCATTCAGGACTAACAAGTCCTCAACTTGGCAGCTTCATTAAAAAGTACCCGCAAAACCAGTCTCAATGTCAACAGCGAAGAGGTGACTCCGGGATGCTGGACTTCTAGGCAAAGTTGCAAAGAAAAAGCCATATCTCAGACTGGCCAATAAAAAGAAAATATTAAGATGGGCAAAAGAACACAGACACTGGACAGAGGAACTCTGCCTAGAAGGCCAGCATTCTGGAGTCGCCTCTTCACTGTTTACGTTGAGACTGGTGTTTTGCGGGTACTATTTAATGAAGCTGCCAGTTGAGGACTTGTGAGGCATATGTTCCTCAAACTAGACTCTAATGTACTTGTCCTCTTGCGCAGTTGTGCACCGGGGCCTCCCACTCCTCTTTCTATTCTGGTTAGAGCCAGTTTGCGCTGTTCTGTGAAGGGAGTGGTATACAGCGTTGTACGAGATCTTCAGATTCTTGGCAATTTCTCTCACGGAATAGCATTCATTTCTCAGAACAAGAATAGACGAATTTCAGAAGAAAGTCTTTGTTTCTATTTTGAGCCTGTAATCGAACCCACAACTGCTGATGTGTCATGTTCGTCGTATGGAGGAGACCATGGCGCAGCGTAAGATGAATACATATTTTTAATGAAGACGAAGAACACTTGAACACTTTAACAAAACAAAACAACAAACTGACCGTGACGCTGTATAAAACTAGTGCAGACACAGGCAACTAGACATAGAAATAGATAATAACCCACGAAATAACCAAAGAAGATGGCTGCCTAAATATGGTTCCCAATCAGAGACAACGATAAACACCTGCCTTTAATTGAGAACCAATCTAGGCAACAATAGACATATATAAACACCTAGATGATAAACAACCACATAAACCTACAAAACCCCTAGACAGTACAAAAACACATACATCACCCATGTCACACCCTGACCTGGATTTCAAATCAAATCAAATTTATTTATATAGCCCTTCGTACATCAGCTGATATCTCAAAGTGCTGTACAGAAACCCAGCCTAAAACCCCAAACAGCAAGCAATGCAGGTGTAGAAGCACGGTGGCTAGGAAAAACTCCCTAGAAAGGCCAAAACCTAGGAAGAAACCTAGAGAGGAACCAGGCTATGTGGGGTGGCCAGTCCTCTTCTGGCTGTGCCGGGTGGAGATTATAACAGAACATGGCCAAGATGTTCAAATGTTCATAAATGACCAGCATGGTCGTATAATAATAAGGCAGAACAGTTGAAACTGGAGCAGCAGCACGGCCAGGTGGACTGGGGACAGCAAGGAGTCATCATGTCAGGTAATCCTGGGGCATGGTCCTAGGGCTCAGGTCCTCCGAGAGAGAGAAAGAAAGAGAGAAGGAGAGAATTAGAGAACGCACACTTAGATTCACACAGGACACCGAATAGGACAGGAGAAGTACTCCAGATATAACAAACTGACCCTAGCCCCCCGACACATAAACTACTGCAGCATAAATACTGGAGGCTGAGACAGGAGGGGTCAGGAGACACTGTGGACCCATCCGAGGACACCCCCGGACAGGGCCAAACAGGAAGGATATAACCCCACCCACTTTGCCAAAGCACAGCCCCCACACCACTAGAGGGATATCTTCAACCACCAACTTACCATCCTGAGACAGGGCCGAGTATAGCCCACAAAGATCTCCGCCATGGCACAACCCAAGGGGGGGCGCCAACCCAGACAGGATGACCACATCAGTGAATCAACCCACTCAGGTGACGCACCCCTTCCAGGGACGGCATGAGAGAGGCCCAGTAAGCCAGTGACTCAACCCCTGTGAGGCAGAGAATCCCAGAATCCCATCTTGTCGCTATTGCTATCAAAGCATCCAAGACATATTTTTTTGTAAAAAAGCCTAAAAGAAAAGCTTTGACTATAATTTCTCTGATCTTCAGCAAATTTCCCCTGTCTGCACATAGCACAATTTCATTGTGAATAGGCTCAAAAGGTCTTTGAAAAAGATTTCCCGCTGGAATAAAATGGTTGTTAAATGTGTTAATGATGGTATTTGTTCCCGTAATGAGGCCAGTATCTGAAATAATTTGTTGTGGCAGAGAGGAAGACGTAGAACCCTTTTGGGATTTGACAGTTTTCCAGAATTAAGCCGGGTTCCCATTACAATCTAAAAGAGAGGTTAACTACGAATCAGATTTAGCCATTCTGATTTGTCCTACACAATGATTATTCAGTTACTTAAAAGCTTACCAGTCCGGGGCCTAAGACTGTGTTCCTGGCCTTCACCCAAGCAGCATCTCTTTTATGAATGACTTCTGATCATTCCGGAGTGTTCTCGGCATTCAATCTACCTTTAACCCAAACATTTTTAAAGGGAGCATGATTATCCACAACAATATTGAAGACATCGACAAAGAGGCTGACAGTTAAATCCGGTTCGATTTTTGTATTCTCATATCTCTAACACAATCAACTGGGCAATGGTCACTAATATCTTTGGCAAGACACCAGTAGAAACATATTTCTCTACTGTATCCGATAAGATAAGATCTATCAGAGTTGACTTTGAAGGCTCTTTAGGGTTGGGCCGTGTAGGCTTAGTCACCAGCTGGGTTAGGTTTGAATCATTACACATGTCTTTTAGATTGTCTGAAGCCTGCATTTCCCCAATCATAATTTAGGATAATAAACTTCTGATTGAATAAAATAAGACAACAAACTTGTTAACTCCTTGAGTGCACAAAAGGTTAGCCCAGGGAGGATGGTACGGAAAGTGTTTAAAGGGAGGTAGTAAACATCTTTTGTGGATGTTATAATGTGGACTTCATGCACGCAGGTGCAAATTGATCATTTGTTTAAATACAGTGCTGAATTTTCTACAGTGATCACACAGTTTATTGTTAACTGTTTACATGCTTTTACATATATATATATATATATATCTTCAATATCTTTGAAATCTGAACACTATACCATGAAGAGAAAACAGATATATAGAAAATACTGACCTTACCGTAACCAAACATGAACATGTAAATACTGACCTTACCGTAACCAAACATGAACATGTAAATACTGACCTTACCGTAACCAAACATGAACATGTAAATACTGACCTTACCGTAACCAAACATGAACATGTAAATACTGACCTTACCGTAACCAAACATGAACATGTAAATACTGACCTTACCGTAACCAAACATGAACATGTAAATGCTGACCTTACCGTAACCAAACATGAACATGTAAATACTGACCTTACATGTAAATATTGACCTTACCGTAAACAAACATTAACATGTAAATACTGACCTTACCGTAACCAAACATGAACATGTAAATACTGACCTTACCGTAACCAAACATGAACATGTAAATATTGACCTTACATGTAAATATTGACCTTACCGTAAACAAACATTAACATGTAAATATTGACCTTACCGTAACCAAACATTAACATGTCCATGGCCTCTCTGAATTGGCTTAACTTATCATTACTTATTTGTGGATTTTAATTGAGTTAATAATAATATGTAGTGTCTCCTATCTCCATCGTTCAACCAGGATAAAGTGGAGAGCAGAGCAGTCCTAAGCTTAGTCTCGTGGCCAGTCTATGTGATCCAGTGGTGGTCAGTGCTGTTAAAGCAGAGCAGTCCTAAGCTTAGTCTCGTGGCCAGTCTATGTGATCCAGTGGTGGTCAGTGCTGTTAAAGCAGAGCAGTCCTAAGCTTAGTCTCGTGGCCAGACTATGTGACCCAGTGGTGGTCAGTGCTGTTAAAGCAGAGCAGTCCTAAGCTTAGTCTCGTGGCCAGTCTATGTGATCCAGTGGTGGTCAGTGCTGTTAAAGCAGAGCAGTCCTAAGCTTAGTCTCGTGGCCAGTCTATGTGATCCAGTGGTGGTCAGTGCTGTTAAAGCAGAGCAGTCCTAAGCTTAGTCTCGTGGCCAGACTATGTGATCCAGTGGTGGTCAGTGCCGTTAAAGCAGAGCAGTCCTAAGCTTAGTCTCGTGGCCAGTCTATGTGATCCAGTGGTGGTCAGTGCTGTTAAAGCAGAGCAGTCCTAAGCTTAGTCTCGTGGCCAGTCTATGTGATCCAGTGGTGGTCAGTGCTGTTAAAGCAGAGCAGTCCTAAGCTTAGTCTCGTGGCCAGTCTATGTGATCCAGTGGTGGTCAGTGCCGTTAAAGCAGAGCAGTCCTAAGCTTAGTCTCGTGGCCAGACTATGTGATCCAGTGGTGGTCAGTGCTGTTAAAGCAGAGCAGTCCTAAGCTTAGTCTCGTGGCCAGTCTATGTGATCCAGTGGTGGTCAGTGCTGTTAAAGCAGAGCAGTCCTAAGCTTAGTCTCGTGGCCAGACTATGTGATCCAGTGGTGGTCAGTGCTGTTAAAGCAGAGCTATCCTAAGCTTAGTCTCGTGGCCAGTCTATGTGATCCAGTGGTGGTCAGTGCTGTTAAAGCAGAGCAGTCCTAAGCTTAGTCTCGTGGCCAGTCTATGTGATCCAGTGGTGGTCAGTGCTGTTAAAGCAGAGCAGTCCTAAGCTTAGTCTCGTGGCCAGTCTATGTGATCCAGTGGTGGTCAGTGCCGTTAAAGCAGAGCAGTCCTAAGCTTAGTCTCGTGGCCAGTCTATGTGATCCAGTGGTGGTCAGTGCTGTTAAAGCAGAGCAGTCCTAAGCTTAGTCTCGTGGCCAGTCTATGTGATCCAGTGGTGGTCAGTGCTGTTAAAGCAGAGCAGTCCTAAGCTTAGTCTCGTGGCCAGTCTATGTGATCCAGTGGTGGTCAGTGCTGTTAAAGCAGAGCAGTCCTAAGCTTAGTCTCGTGGCCAGTCTATGTGATCCAGTGGTGGTCAGTGCTGTTAAAGCAGAGCAGTCCTAAGCTTAGTCTCGTGGCCAGTCTATGTGATCCAGTGGTGGTCAGTGCTGTTAAAGCAGAGCAGTCCTAAGCTTAGTCTCGTGGCCAGTCTATGTGATCCAGTGGTGGTCAGTGCTGTTAAAGCAGAGCAGTCCTAAGCTTAGTCTCGTGGCCAGTCTATGTGATCCAGTGGTGGTCAGTGCTGTTAAAGCAGAGCAGTCCTAAGCTTAGTCTCGTGGCCAGTCTATGTGATCCAGTGGTGGTCAGTGCTGTTAAAGCAGAGCAGTCCTAAGCTTAGTCTCGTGGCCAGTCTATGTGATCCAGTGGTGGTCAGTGCTGTTAAAGCAGAGCAGTCCTAAGCTTAGTCTCGTGGCCAGTCTATGTGATCCAGTGGTGGTCAGTGCTGTTAAAGCAGAGCAGTCCTAAGCTTAGTCTCGTGGCCAGTCTATGTGATCCAGTGGTGGTCAGTGCTGTTAAAGCAGAGCAGTCCTAAGCTTAGTCTCGTGGCCAGTCTATGTGATCCAGTGGTGGTCAGTGCTGTTAAAGCAGAGCAGTCCTAAGCTTAGTCTCGTGGCCAGTCTATGTGATCCAGTGGTGGTCAGTGCTGTTAAAGCAGAGCAGTCCTAAGCTTAGTCTCGTGGCCAGTCTATGTGATCCAGTGGTGGTCAGTGCTGTTAAAGCAGAGCAGTCCTAAGCTTAGTCTCGTGGCCAGACTATGTGATCCAGTGGTGGTCAGTGCTGTTAAAGCAGAGCAGTCCTAAGCTTAGTCTCGTGGCCAGTCTATGTGATCCAGTGGTGGTCAGTGCTGTTAAAGCAGAGCAGTCCTAAGCTTAGTCTCGTGGCCAGTCTATGTGATCCAGTGGTGGTCAGTGCTGTTAAAGCAGAGCAGTCCTAAGCTTAGTCTCGTGGCCAGTCTATGTGATCCAGTGGTGGTCAGTGCTGTTAAAGCAGAGCAGTCCTAAGCTTAGTCTCGTGGCCAGTCTATGTGATCCAGTGGTGGTCAGTGCTGTTAAAGCAGAGCAGTCCTAAGCTTAGTCTCGTGGCCAGACTATGTGATCCAGTGGTGGTCAGTGCTGTTAAAGCAGAGCAGTCCTAAGCTTAGTCTCGTGGCCAGTCTATGTGATCCAGTGGTGGTCAGTGCTGTTAAAGCAGAGCAGTCCTAAGCTTAGTCTCGTGGCCAGTCTATGTGATCCAGTGGTGGTCAGTGCCGTTAAAGCAGAGCAGTCCTAAGCTTAGTCTCGTGGCCAGTCTATGTGATCCAGTGGTGGTCAGTGCTGTTAAAGCAGAGCAGTCCTAAGCTTAGTCTCGTGGCCAGTCTATGTGATCCAGTGGTGGTCAGTGCTGTTAAAGCAGAGCAGTCCTAAGCTTAGTCTCGTGGCCAGTCTATGTGATCCAGTGGTGGTCAGTGCTGTTAAAGCAGAGCAGTCCTAAGCTTAGTCTCGTGGCCAGTCTATGTGATCCAGTGGTGGTCAGTGCTGTTAAAGCAGAGCAGTCCTAAGCTTAGTCTCGTGGCCAGTCTATGTGATCCAGTGGTGGTCAGTGCTGTTAAAGCAGAGCAGTCCTAAGCTTAGTCTCGTGGCCAGACTATGTGATCCAGTGGTGGTCAGTGCTGTTAAAGCAGAGCAGTCCTAAGCTTAGTCTCGTGGCCAGTCTATGTGATCCAGTGGTGGTCAGTGCTGTTAAAGCAGAGCAGTCCTAAGCTTAGTCTCGTGGCCAGTCTATGTGATCCAGTGGTGGTCAGTGCTGTTAAAGCAGAGCAGTCCTAAGCTTAGTCTCGTGGCCAGTCTATGTGATCCAGTGGTGGTCAGTGCTGTTAAAGCAGAGCAGTCCTAAGCTTAGTCTCGTGGCCAGTCTATGTGATCCAGTGGTGGTCAGTGCTGTTAAAGCAGAGCAGTCCTAAGCTTAGTCTCGTGGCCAGTCTATGTGATCCAGTGGTGGTCAGTGCTGTTAAAGCAGAGCAGTCCTAAGCTTAGTCTCGTGGCCAGACTATGTGATCCAGTGGTGGTCAGTGCTGTTAAAGCAGAGCAGTCCTAAGCTTAGTCTCGTGGCCAGTCTATGTGATCCAGTGGTGGTCAGTGCTGTTAAAGCAGAGCAGTCCTAAGCTTAGTCTCGTGGCCAGACTATGTGATCCAGTGGTGGTCAGTGCTGTTAAAGCAGAGCAGTCCTAAGCTTAGTCTCGTGGCCAGTCTATGTGATCCAGTGGTGGTCAGTGCTGTTAAAGCAGAGCAGTCCTAAGCTTAGTCTCGTGGCCAGTCTATGTGATCCAGTGGTGGTCAGTGCTGTTAAAGCAGAGCAGTCCTAAGCTTAGTCTCGTGGCCAGTCTATGTGATCCAGTGGTGGTCAGTGCTGTTAAAGCAGAGCAGTCCTAAGCTTAGTCTCGTGGCCAGACTATGTGATCCAGTGGTGGTCAGTGCTGTTAAAGCAGAGCAGTCCTAAGCTTAGTCTCGTGGCCAGACTATGTGATCCAGTGGTGGTCAGTGCCGTTAAAGCAGAGCAGTCCTAAGCTTAGTCTCGTGGCCAGACTATGTGATCCAGTGGTGGTCAGTGCTGTTAAAGCAGAGCAGTCCTAAGCTTAGTCTCGTGGCCAGTCTATGTGATCCAGTGGTGGTCAGTGCCGTTAAAGCAGAGCAGTCCTAAGCTTAGTCTCGTGGCCAGTCTATGTGATCCAGTGGTGGTCAGTGCTGTTAAAGCAGAGCAGTCCTAAGCTTAGTCTCGTGGCCAGTCTATGTGATCCAGTGGTGGTCAGTGCCGTTAAAGCAGAGCAGTCCTAAGCTTAGTCTCGTGGCCAGTCTATGTGATCCAGTGGTGGTCAGTGCCGTTAAAGCAGAGCAGTCCTAAGCTTAGTCTCGTGGCCAGTCTATGTGATCCAGTGGTGGTCAGTGCTGTTAAAGCAGAGCAGTCCTAAGCTTAGTCTCGTGGCCAGTCTATGTGATCCAGTGGTGGTCAGTGCTGTTAAAGCAGAGCAGTCCTAAGCTTAGTCTCGTGGCCAGACTATGTGATCCAGTGGTGGTCAGTGCTGTTAAAGCAGAGCAGTCCTAAGCTTAGTCTCGTGGCCAGACTATGTGATCCAGTGGTGGTCAGTGCTGTTAAAGCAGAGCAGTCCTAAGCTTAGTCTCGTGGCCAGACTATGTGATCCAGTGGTGGTCAGTGCTGTTAAAGCAGAGCAGTCCTAAGCTTAGTCTCGTGGCCAGTCTATGTGATCCAGTGGTGGTCAGTGCTGTTAAAGCAGAGCAGTCCTAAGCTTAGTCTCGTGGCCAGTCTATGTGATCCAGTGGTGGTCAGTGCTGTTAAAGCAGAGCAGTCCTAAGCTTAGTCTCGTGGCCAGTCTATGTGATCCAGTGGTGGTCAGTGCTGTTAAAGCAGAGCAGTCCTAAAAGCTTAGTCTCGTGGCCAGTCTATGTGATCCAGTGGTGGTCAGTGCTGTTAAAGCAGAGCAGTCCTAAGCTTAGTCTCGTGGCCAGTCTATGTGATCCAGTGGTGGTCAGTGCTGTTAAAGCAGAGCAGTCCTAAGCTTAGTCTCGTGGCCAGTCTATGTGATCCAGTGGTGGTCAGTGCCGTTAAAGCAGAGCAGTCCTAAGCTTAGTCTCGTGGCCAGTCTATGTGATCCAGTGGTGGTCAGTGCCGTTAAAGCAGAGCAGTCCTAAGCTTAGTCTCGTGGCCAGTCTATGTGATCCAGTGGTGGTCAGTGCTGTTAAAGCAGAGCAGTCCTAAGCTTAGTCTCGTGGCCAGTCTATGTGATCCAGTGGTGGTCAGTGCTGTTAAAGCAGAGCAGTCCTAAGCTTAGTCTCGTGGCCAGACTATGTGATCCAGTGGTGGTCAGTGCTGTTAAAGCAGAGCAGTCCTAAGCTTAGTCTCGTGGCCAGACTATGTGATCCAGTGGTGGTCAGTGCTGTTAAAGCAGAGCAGTCCTAAGCTTAGTCTCGTGGCCAGACTATGTGATCCAGTGGTGGTCAGTGCTGTTAAAGCAGAGCAGTCCTAAGCTTAGTCTCGTGGCCAGTCTATGTGATCCAGTGGTGGTCAGTGCTGTTAAAGCAGAGCAGTCCTAAGCTTAGTCTCGTGGCCAGTCTATGTGATCCAGTGGTGGTCAGTGCTGTTAAAGCAGAGCAGTCCTAAGCTTAGTCTCGTGGCCAGTCTATGTGATCCAGTGGTGGTCAGTGCTGTTAAAGCAGAGCAGTCCTAAAAGCTTAGTCTCGTGGCCAGTCTATGTGATCCAGTGGTGGTCAGTGCTGTTAAAGATGGAGGAACATTTATATTTTTTCATGAGCATGGCCTTATTTCTATAACAGCCTATCGGATGACTCTCATTCATATTCCATTCACACAGTTCAATGTACCATCGATAGGTTTTAAGCTGCTACGTGATACTGTTATTGTCCCTATACACGTCATGAGGTTGCCACATCCTAGCCTACGAATGGCATTTTACACCGTAGGTGCACACAGGTCGAGAGACAAATTGAAGGCAACGGACAGTGACACACAATACCGCCTGCATCTGGCTGATCTAGGATGTTATCATTAGTCCCGACAGTTGCAAACGAAAGTTTCTATTGGACATATTCAGGTATGTTGATCCCTGTTTTGTTTTCCGTTTGCTTCCATTTAAGAAATGTTTTTCAACAGAATCGACAGAATGAATTACACCCCTGATCACGCGTTAAAATAGTTCACTTTCATAGCAGCCATGTTGTAATCCTCCTCTATGCGTTCTCCTCCACTCACCTTGTCCCTTCGCTTGAGGACTTCAATGCACAACACATCATCTGTATGTGACCAGGCAAAAAAAAAACTTTCCAAGCCAAACCATATCATAACTGCTACACGCAGCCTACATCATTGTCGCAATATTAGTTAACGTAACATCCTAGTCAGCATAGCCAATAGAAATAATGTGTTAGTAAACCCGCTACAATCATACAGTAACGTTACAGTGTACAGTCACTAAGCAGTTACACTGGCGAGCCTCAGTGGCAATGAATTAGTACAACCAAAAGCATACCTTGACTTGGAAGAGTTCCAGTGTTGTGTTGGAAAGTCATTGCCAGCTAGCTAACATAGCATCCCTCTGTTATAGCCAGCTAGCTAACATAGCATCCCTCTGTTATAGCCAGCTAGCTAACATGGCATCCCTCTGTTATAGCCAGCTAGCTAACATAGCATCCCTCTGTTATAGCCAGCTAGCTAACATAGTATCCCTCTGTTATAGCTAGCTAGCTAACATAGCAACCTTCTGTTTGAGTCGCGTGTTTCAGTAGGCTAAACTAGCTAGCTGCATTTGATAGCTAAGTAAGTGAAACTGAAAAAAATTACAATCTCTACTCTCTTTTTCTCTTTTGCTTAATTTGTTCAAAAGGGTTCAACTATTGTTTTTCTCTCTCTCTCTCTCTTTGTGTCAACTACTCACCACTTGCTATGCACTGCAGTGCTAGCTTGCTCTAGCTTATGCTTTCAGTACTAGATTAATTCTCTGATCCTTTGATTCGGTGGACAACATGTCAGTTCATGCTGCAAGAGTAAGTCTATGGAAGGGGTGAGAACCATGAGCTAGGTTTTGTATTGAAATTAATGTACCCAGAGGAGGACAGAAACTAGCTGTCATCTGGCTAAACCATGGTGCTACCATACAGAGTGCTGTTGAGGCTACTGTAGACTTTCTTTGCAAAATAGTGTGTTTTGATCAACTGCTAGGTGACGTGATTATATTTTGCTAAATTTTTAAAACTTTTTAATTGTTTTACAATTTAGATTTGTATAAAATTCACTGAGGAGGATGGTCTTCCCCTTTGTCCTCTGAGGAGCCTCCACTGATCAGATATGAATAACTGAAACCTCCCCGGGCCTCCAGCCCTCCTGTACTGGGGTTAACAGGAAGTTTCATCTCCGGACCAACCCTGTGGATTGGGCAACACGGTCTCACGTACAGTATCATTGCTAATTACTCCTAGCCAGGATTAAAATGTCTGCTGTTGACAGCCAGTGTCAACTTGTCAAATGTTCCGCAACAAAAATCAATATTTTATCATCAGGGAGAAGGGGAGGGGGGGGTTATTTCAGGGATTTTGGGTGCGGTAAAGGCGGTAGTCCCTCACACACACACACACGTACACACACACACACACACACGGTCAATTGTTACACACATCCTTGTTCTGTCAAGAAGGCATGTTACCATGTCCTTCAAACTATACTACAACATATATATTTTTTACATTTTTTATTTAACCTTTATTTTTAGCTAAACACCATCTGGTAAACAGTTAGTATGTCTGCATCCCAAATGGTCCCCTATAACCCTCTACAAGGCTCTATGTTTGCCCAGGGTTCGAGAGAATAGGGTGCTATTTGGGACACAGTTCGTATCTGCAGTGGGTTTTAATAACTCCTGGTCTGTAGTCTCAAACCACCTACATTTTCAGCTAAATAGACTTCATCAATGTCTTGTTTAGATTGTCCTCAACTGACTTCACTTAGCCAAGTAAATACATCAAGCTATCAACGTCTAATCTAGTCATGCATTTAGCGGCAGTTTGATCCGTGACGTTAGGGGCAGTTTGATCCGTGACGTGAGGGGCTGTTTGATCCGTGAGATCCGTGACGTTAGGGGCAGTTTGATCAGTGACGTTAGGGGCAGTTTGATCCGTGACGTTAGGGGCAGTTTGATCTGTGACGTTAGGGGCAGTTTGATCAGTGACGTTAGGGGCAGTTTGATCCGTGACGTTAGGGGCAGTTTGATCCATGACGTGAGGGGCAGTTTGATCCGTGACGTTAGGGGCAGTATGATCAGTGACGTTAGGGGCAGTTTGATCCGTGACGTTAGGGGCAGTTTGATCTGTGACGTTAGGGGCAGTTTGATCAGTGACGTTAGGGGCAGTTTGATCCGTGACGTTAGGGGCAGTTTGATCCGTGACGTTAGGGGCAGTTTGATCCGTGACGTGAGGGGCAGTTTGATCCGTGATATTAGGGACAGTTTGATCCGTGACGTGAGGGGCAGTTTGATCCGTGATATTAGGGACAGTTTGATCAGTGACGTGAGGGGCAGTTTGATCAGTAACGTTAGGGGCAGTTTGATCCGTGACATTAGGGGCAGTTTGATCCGTGACGTTGAGGGCAGTTTGATCCGTGACGTTAGGGGCAGTTTGATCAGTAACGTTAGGGGCAGTTTGAATGGTGACGTTAGGGGCAGTTTGATCCGTGACGTTAGGGGCAGTTTGATCAGTGACGTTAGGGGCAGTTTGATCCGTGACGTTAGGGGCAGTTTGATCCGTGACGTTAGGGGCAGTTTGATCCGTGACGTTAGGGGCAGTTTGAATGGTGACGTTAGGGGCAGTTTGATCCGTGACATTAGGGGCAGTTTGATCCGTGACGTTGGGGGCAGTTTGATCAGTAACGTTAGGGGCAGTTTGAATGGTGACGTTAGGGGCAGTTTGATCCGTGACGTTAGGGGCAGTTAGATCAGTAACGTTAGGGGCAGTTTGAATGGTGACGTTAGGGGCAGTTTGATCCGTGACGTTAGGGGCAGTTTGACTGGTGACGTTAGGGGCAATTTGAATGGTGACGTTAGGGGCAGTTTGATCCGTGACGTTAGGGGCAGTTTGATCAGTGACGTTAGGGGCAGTTTGATCCGTGACGTTAGGGGCAGTTTGAATGGTGACGTTAGGGGCAGTTTGATCCGTGACGTTAGGGGCAGTTTGATCAGTGACGTTAGGGGCAGTTTGATCCGTGACGTTAGGGGCAGTTTGATCCGTGACGTTAGGGGCAGTTTGATCAGTGACGTTAGGGGCAGTTTGATCCGTGACGTGAGGGGCAGTTTGATCCGTGACGTTAGGGTCAGATTGATCCGTGACATCAGTGACGTTAGGGGCAGTTTGATCAGTAACGTTAGGGGCAGTTTGATCCGTGACGTTAGGGGCAGTTTGATCCGTGATGTTAGGGGCAGTTTGATCCGTGACGTTAGGGGCAGTTTGATCCGTGACGTTAGGGGCAATTTGAATGGTGACGTTAGGCGCAGTTTGATCCGTGACGTTAGGGGCAGTTTGATCAGTGACGTTAGGGGCAGTTTGATCCGTGACGTTAGGGGCAGTTTATCCGTGACGTTAGGGGCAGTTTGATCCGTGACGTTAGGGGCAGTTTGATCCGTGACGTTAGGGGCAGTTTGATCCGTGACGTTAGGGGCAGTTTGATCCGTAACGTTAGGGACAGTTTGATCAGTGACGTTAGGGGCAGTTTGATCGGTGACGTGAGGGGCAGTTTGATCCGTGACATTAGGGGCAGTTTGATCAGTGACGTGAGGGGCAGTTTGATCCGTGACGTTAGGGGCAGTTTGATCCGTGACGTTAGGGACAGTTTGATCAGTGACGTTAGGGGCAGTTTAATCAGTGACGTTAGGGTCAGTTTGATCCGTGACGTCCGTGACGTTAGGGACAGTTTGATCCGTGAAGTTAGGGTCAGTTTGATCCGTGACGTTAGGGGCAGTTTGATCCGTGACGTTAGGGGCAGTTTGATCCGTGACGTTAGGAGCAGTTTGAGAACTGGAACAGAAGCAGCCCAAAGTGTTCCCTTGCCACCCAGATAAACCAATCATGGTTCCTTGCCACCCAGATAAACCAATCATGGTCCCTTGTCACCCAGATAAACCAATCATGGTCCCTTGCCACCCAGATAAACCAATCATGGTCCCTTGCCACCCAGATAAACCAATCATGGTCCCTTGTCACCCAGATAAACCAATCATGGTCCCTTGCCACCCAGATAAACCAATCATGGTCCCTTGTCACCCAGATAAACCAATCATGGTCCCTTGCCACCCAGATAAACCAATCATGGTCCCTTGCCACCCAGATAAACCAATCATGGTCCCTTGTCACCCAGATAAACCAATCATGGTCCCTTGCCACCCAGATAAAACAATCATGGTCCCTTGCCACCCAGATAAACCAATCATGGTCCCTTGCCACCCAGATAAACCAATCATGGTCCCTTGCCACCCAGATAAACCAATCATGGTCCCTTGTCACCCAGATAAACCAATCATGGTCCCTTGTCACCCAGATAAACCAATCATGGTCCCTTGCCACCCAGATAAACCTGTCACCTGTGACTGTGTGAGTATTACTCATTCCTGAGTTACTTGTTTAACCAGTGAGATAAAGCAGCTTGGTGTTTCCCTGATGGTGTATGTGTGTGTGTGTGTGTGTGTGTGTGTGTGTGTGTGTGTGTGTGTGTGTGTGTGTGTGTGTGTGTGTGTGTGTGTGTGTGTGTGTGTGTGTGTGTGTGTGTGTGTGTGTGTGTGTGTGTGTGTGTGTGTGAGTGTGTGTGTGTGTGTGTGTAGGGGGGGGGGGTTCCCTGTCTGGCGCTGAAACAATCAGCGTCTTTTAATGTTATCTGAAGGTTCTTAACTCTGAAACAACACCGACGAGGCCTTATCAGAGAGAGGAGAGGGGGAACCTCGGAGGAATGTAGATAACAGGTTGACTAGAGAAATGAAAAGCACACAGAGGAACTATAGATACATCAGCCATTGGGACATTGTGTACTAATGGGGAAGACGAAGAAGGTGATGCAAACAGTAGCTTAGTGGATAAATAAACTCTGAGACCATGGGGGATATCTCAACCTCATAGGAATACCTACATGACAAAGTCTAAACTGATTTTTTCAGACAGTTATAGATTAAGTATAAGGGATGGCAGGAAGCTTAGTGGTTAGAGGGGCGGCAGGAAGCTTAGTGGTTAGAGGGGCGGCAGGAAGCTTAGTGGTTAGAGGGGCGGCAGGAAGCTTAGTGGTTAGAGCGTTGGACTAGTAACCGGCAGGTAGCCTAGTGGTTAGAGGGGCGGCAGGTAGCCTAGTGGTTAGAGGGGCGGCAGGAAGCTTAGTGGTTAGAGGGGCGGCAGGTAGCTTAGTGGTTAGAGGGGCGGCAGGAAGCTTAGTGGTTAGAGGGGCAGCAGGTAGCTTAGTGGTTAGAGGGGCGGCAGGAAGCTTAGTGGTTAGAGGGGCGGCAGGTAGCTTAGTGGTTAGAGGGGCGGCAGGAAGCTTAGTGGTTAGAGGGGCGGCAGGAAGCTTAGTGGTTAGAGCGTTGGACTAGTAACCGGCAGGTAGCCTAGTGGTTAGAGGGGCGGCAGGTAGCCTAGTGGTTAGAGGGGCGGCAGGTAGTCTAGTGGTTAGAGGGGCGGCAGGAAGCTTAGTGGTTAGAGGGGCGGCAGGTAGCTTAGTGGTTAGAGGGGCGGCAGGAAGCTTAGTGGTTAGAGGGGCGGCAGGTAGTCTAGTGGTTAGAGGGGCGGCAGGTAGCCTAGTGGTTAGAGGGGCGGCAGGTAGCCTAGTGGTTAGAGGGGCGGCAGGTAGCCTAGTGGTTAGAGGGGCGGCAGGAAGCCTAGTGGTTAGAGGGGATGGCAGGAAGCCTAGTGGTTAGAGTGTTGGACTAGTAACTGAAAGGTTGCTGAATCAAATCCCCAAGCTGTCAAGGTAAAAAAAAAAATCTGTCGTTCTGCCCCTGAACAAGGAACTTAAACTACTGTTCCTAGGCCGTCATTGTAAATAAGAATTTGTTGTTAACTGAGTTGCCTAGTTAGTCACTGCTGTTTTATTCATCGTGAAGTTATTGGTGGTTAGCAACAGGGCTGAGATTCTGTAGAGCCGATTGGGTGAGTCTGACATGGCAACCTGTTTCCTCTTATGTCCTGTACTTTTAACCACGGCCCATAGAGCTCTGGTCAGAGTTAGTACACTATGCAGGCCAGTGGTATTCATCTCTTATCCTAGGAGGGCCCAGAGCCTGATTGATTTCTGTTTTAACTGATCATCAAATACACCCACCTGGTGTCCCAGGTCTAAATCAGTCCCTGATTAGAGGGGGAATCACCCACCTGGTGTCCCAGGTCTAAATCAGTCCCTGATTAGAGGGGAATCACCCACCTGGTGTCCCAGGTCTAAATTAGTCCCTGATTAGAGGGGAACAATGTCTACATTAGGATCCACTCTGGTGTACATTAGGATCCACTCTGGTCTACATTAGGATCCACTCTGGTCTACATTAGGATCCACTCTGGTCTTGGTTCAGCTCCCGTCCACAGTATAAGTATGTGTAGCATGTGAATTGTATCACAGTGGCTGTGTCCGAAACCTTATTAGCTTATCAAACTCAACTCTGGACCTCAACGCCCGTTCCAGTTTTTCAAGAGAGGATCCTTAACGTAGACCAGAGATGATCCTAATGTAGACCAGAGTGGATCCTAATGTAGACCAGAGTGGATCCTAATGTAGACCAGAGAGGATCCTAATGTAGACCAGAGATGATCCTAATGTAGACCAGAGTGGATCCTAACGTAGACCAGAGATGATCCTAATGTCAACCAGAGTGGATCCTAATGTAGACCAGAGTGGATCCTAATGTAGACCAGAGTGGATCCTAAACGTAGACCAGATGACGTAGACCAGAGATGATCCTAACGTAGACCAGAGATGATCCTAATGTAGACCAGAGTGGATCCTAATGTAGACCAGAGTGGATCCTAAACGTAGACCAGAGATGATCCTAATGTCAACCAGAGTGGATCCTAATGTAGACCAGAGTGGATCCTAATGTAGACCAGAGTGGATCCTAAACGTAGACCAGAGTGGATCCTAATGTAGACCAGAGTGGATCCTAAACGTAGACCAGATGACGTAGACCAGAGATGATCCTAACGTAGACCAGAGATGATCCTAATGTAGACCAGAGTGGATCCTAATGTAGACCAGAGTGGATCCTAATGTAGACCAGAGAGGATCCTAATGTAAACCAGAGATGATCCTAATGTAGACCAGAGTGGATCCTAACGTAGACCAGAGATGATCCTAATGTCAACCAGAGTGGATCCTAATGTAGACCAGAGTGGATCCTAATGTAGACCAGAGTGGATCCTAAACGTAGACCAGATGACGTAGACCAGAGATGATCCTAACGTAGACCAGAGATGATCCTAATGTAGACCAGAGTGGATCCTAATGTAGACCAGAGTGGATCCTAAACGTAGACCAGAGATGATCCTAATGTCAACCAGAGTGGATCCTAATGTAGACCAGAGTGGATCCTAATGTAGACCAGAGTGGATCCTAAACGTAGACCAGAGTGGATCCTAATGTAGACCAGAGTGGATCCTAAACGTAGACCAGATGACGTAGACCAGAGTGGATCCTAAACGTAGACCAGATGACGTAGACCAGAGTGGATCCTAAACGTAGACCAGATGACGTAGACCAGAGTGGATCCTAATGTAGACCAGAGTGGATCCTAATGTAGACCAGAGTGGATCCTAATGTAGACCAGAGTGGATCCTAAACGTAGACCAGAGTGGATCCTAATGTAGACCAGAGTGGATCCTAAACGTAGACCAGATGACGTAGACCAGAGTGGATCCTAAACGTAGACCAGATGACGTAGACCAGAGTGGATCCTAAACGTAGACCAGATGACGTAGACCAGAGTGGATCCTAATGTAGACCAGAGTGGATCCTAAACGTAGACCAGAGTGGATCCTAAACGTAGACCAGATGACGTAGACCAGAGATGATCCTAACATTCACAGTCCAAAATTATTGGCAAACTTGATAAAGATTAGCAAAAAATACTGTATAAAATAAATAATAGAAATACTCAGCTATATTGGATTCTACATTTTGGGGGGAAATTATATTATGTTATACTAAGATAATTGCTCAGGTAAAGAAATGTTGTCGAGCAAGTAAAACAAACAATATGAAAAAGAGAGGGGTCCATTTTTGGCACCTCTTGTTTCAATACCTTTCAATATCTTCACTACCCTGAGAGGATAACGGCACAGAGGCCAGTCCATAAGAGCAGACGAAGGGTATCAAGGTTCTGGAAAGATTCTGTATGGTCTAATATGTTTCCCAATCTCATAAAACATTTCATTTTTATTTTAAGCCTCTGTGCCGTTGTCCCTCGCAAGGTGATGTATTGAAAGGTATTGCACGTGCGAGTGTGTGCGTGTGCAAGTGCGAGTGTGTGCGTGTGCGCGTGTGTAATAAAGTAGGTGTGCCCTCTATCTTACAGCACAGTGACGAGCGGTAGAGAACGCATCATAGACTGACTAACCCACTATGTGATGTATTTTACCGTGTAGCCATTACCGTTATTGATGGTGCCTAGAGTAAAACCATCCGTTTCAGGGTGTGCCAACACTGCAGATTAAGTATTTAATTCATGTGTATATATATCATAGGCCACTTCACATTAACCAGCCCGAGTACTATCTACATCGTAATGAACAACAATTCATATATAATGTACAGTCAAGTATAAAAATTATTACTTTCATTGATAAAGAAGATGGGATAAAATATATAATTAAAGTACTTTGCTATTGTATGCAAAACATTTATTTTTAAATTATTTTTTAATATATTATACTACAGTTTTTTTCAATCACTTTGGTACAAGTTTCATAAGTATGTGGCACATTTTCATAAATTTTATCAACAAAATGGCTCATGTTTAAAAAAAAAAATTTTTTTTTAACTCTCAGCACATTTTCAATTGACTGAGTACAATAAACAAATTCGCAACAAGTTCACCTCATTAAATCACTCTTTCAATTTATGATACGTAATCGAATCTAATTATCTGCTTTTCAAAAACGCAATTTTCATTTGACTTTTGATAGGATTTTCTTCTCACTTATTTACGATACAATGAACTATCACTTTAATCGCGTAGAAATGATTACTGAACCAAAATGATGTAGTGCCTAGTTAACGTTTATTGTTTGATAAACACTGAACACTGTAAATTCCATATTTATTCCTCATGAATGTATCAATTTGACAATCAATTTATGAACCTATTGTTCACCTAATACCTTTTTTGCACTGTTGGTTAGAGCCTGTAAATAAGCATTTCACTGTAAGGTCTACTACACCTGTTGTATTCAGCATTTCACTGTAAGGTCTACTACACCTGTTGTATTCAGCATTTCACTGTAAGGTCTACTACACCTGTTGTATTCAGCATTTCACTGTAAGGTCTACTACACCTGTTGTATTCAGCATTTCACTGTAAGGTCTACTACACCTGTTGTATTCAGAATTTCACTGTAAGGTCTACTACACCTGTTGTATTCAGTATTCCACTGTAAGGTCTACTACACCTGTTGTATTCAGCATTTCACTGTAAGGTCTACTACACCTGTTGTATTCAACATTTCACTGTAAGGTCTACTACACCTGTTGTATTCAGCATTTTACTGTAAGGTCTACTACACCTGTTGTATTCAGCATTTCACTGTAAGGTCTACTACACCTGTTGTATTCAGCATTTCACTGTAAGGTCTACTACACCTGTTGTATTCAGCATTTCACTGTAAGGTCTACTACACCTGTTGTATTCAACATTTCACTGTAAGGTCTACTACACCTGTTGTATTCAGCATTTCACTGTAAGGTCTACTACACCTGTTGTATTCAGCATTTCACTGTAAGGTCTACTACACCTGTTGTATTCAGCATTTCACTGTAAGGTCTACTACACCTGTTGTATTCAGAATTTCACTGTAAGGTCTACTACACCTGTTGTATTCAGCATTTCACTGTAAGGTCTACTACACCTGTTGTATTCAGCATTTCACTGTAAGGTCTACTACACCTGTTGTATTCAGCATTTCACTGTAAGGTCTACTACACCTGTTGTATTCAGCATTTCACTGTAAGGTCTACTACACCTGTTGTATTCAGCATTTCACTGTAAGGTCTACTACACCTGTTGTATTCAGCATTTCACTGTAAGGTCTACTACACCTGTTGTATTCAGCATTTCACTGTAAGGTCTACTACACCTGTTGTATTCAGAATTTCACTGTAAGGTCTACTACACCTGTTGTATTCAGTATTCACTGTAAGGTCTACTAACCTGTTGTATTCAGATTTCACTGTAAGGTCTACTACACCTGTTGTATTCAGCATTTCACTGTAAGGTCTACTACACCTGTTGTATTCAGCATTTCACTGTAAGGTCTACTACACCTGTTGTATTCAGCATTTCACTGTAAGGTCTACTACACCTGTTGTATTCAGCATTTCACTGTAAGGTCTACTACACCTGTTGTATTCAGAATTTCACTGTAAGGTCTACTATACCTGTTGTATTCAGTATTCCACTGTAAGGTCTACTACACCTGTTGTATTCAGCATGTCACTGTGAGGTCTACTACACCTGTTGTATTCAGCATTTTACTGTAAGGTCTACTACACCTGTTGTATTCAGCATTTCACTGTAAGGTCTACTACACCTGTTGTATTCAGTATTCCACTGTAAGGTCTACTACACCTGTTGTATTCAGCATTTCACTGTAAGGTCTACTACACCTGTTGTATTCGGCGCACGTGACAAATACACTTTGATTTAATTTGATTCACTATTTTAGGCCCAGCTTTAGGAACCTTGGTTCTCCTTGATATATTGTGATCACTACATCCGATGTGTTTAGAACAGACTTCTACAGTGTTAGTAAAATTACAATCAATACATGTGAATCTTGTTCCTGCCGTTTATACACACCCTGGTAGGTTGATTAATTACCTGAACCAGATTTATTATTACAGATGTATTTATTTAACTAGGCAAGTCTTATTTTCAATGACAGCCTAGGAACAGTGGGTTAGCTGCCTTGTTTAGGGACAGAGCGACAGATTTTTACCTTCTCAGCTCAGGGATTCGATCTTGCAACCTTTCAGATACTAGTCCAACACTCTAACCACTAGGCTACCTGCAACCCCATTACAGGTCCTGGTTAGTGAGAAGCTTCCTCTTGAGCTGACAGCTTGATGAAAACCAGTCAATATTCAGGTCCCCAAGAAAGTAGAAAGTCTCTGTTTACATCACATACAATATCAAGCATTTCAAACACATTATTTAGACTGTTGGCACTTGGTGGCCTATAGCAACACCCCAAAATAATAGGCTTTAGATGAGGCAGGTGAACCTGCAACCACAACACTTCAATAACACTTCACATGACATTTTCTCTAAACGTTACTGGGATATGGCTCTGAATATATATAGCAACACCTCCCCCATAAGCATTCCTGTTACTACTGCTGCTGTATCAAAGAAATGATCCGAGTCTCAGAAATGTCTAATATATTAATGTCGTCTGATATTAGGAAGTTATTGAAATAATCATCCTTATTTCTTAGGCTACATACACTATAGCCTAAGTACTTGTTCAGCCACAGGTGTATAAAATATAGCCACACGGCCATACAATCTCTATATACAAACATTGGCAGTAGAATGGCCCGTACTAAAGAGCTCAGTGACTTTCAACGTGGCACCGTCATAAAAAGCACCTTTCCAACAAATTCGTCAATTTTCTGCCCTGCTAGAGCTGTCCCCGGTCAACTGTAAGTGCTCTTAATGTGAAGTGGAAACGTCTCGGAGCAACAACAGCTCAGCCGCGAAGTGGTAGGCCACATAAGCTCACTGAACGGGACTGCCGAGTGCTGAAGGGCGCAGCACGTAAAAAATCATCTGTCCTCGTCATTTGCAACACTCACTAGCGAGTTCAAAACTGCCTTTAGAAGCAATATCAGCACAATAACTGTTCGCTGGGAGCTTCATGAAATGGGTTTCCATTGCCGAGCAGCTGGAGTAAAACTCGATGCCATTGGACTCTGGAGTGATGGAAACGTGTACTCTGGAGTGATAAATTATGCTTCACCATCTGGCAGTCCGACGGAAGAATCTGTGTTTGGCAGATGCCAGGAGAACGCTACCTGCCTAAATACATAGTTCCAACTGTAAAGTTTGGTGGAGGAGAAATAATGGTCTGGAACTGTTTTTCATAGTTCGGGCCCCTTAGTTCCAGTGAAGGGAAATCCTATTGCTACAGCATTCAACTTTGTAGCAACAGTTTGGGGAAGGCTCTTTCCTGTTTCAGCATGACAATACCCCAGTGCACAAAGCGAGGTCCATACAGAAATGGTTTGTCGAGATCAGTGTGAAAGAACTTGACTGGCTTGCACAGAGTCCTGACCACAACCCCATCGAACAATTTTGGGATGAATTGGAACGCTGACTGCAAGCCAGGCCTAATCGCCCAACATCAGTGCTCGACCTCACTAATGCTCTTGTGACTGAATGGAAACAAGTCCCCCGCAGCAATGTTCCAACATCTAGTGAAAATATTTCCCGGAAGAGTGGAGGCTGTTATAGCAGCAAAGGGGAGGGGGACAAACTCCATATTAATGCCCACGATTTGGGATGAGATGTTCGACGAGCAGGTGTCCACATACTTCCATGGAGTGTATATTAATATGGGCTATTTTCAGTCCTTTCCTGGGCAGCTTCTCAGAACCAACAAAGCAGGAGAACAGAACCAACAAAGCAGGAGAAACAAAACATACATTTAGTCAATGAATCAGTTGGTGTGTGTGTGTGTGTGTGTGTGTGTGTGTGTGTGTGTGTGTGTGTGTGTGTGTGTGTGTGTGTGTGTGTGTGTGTGTGTGTGTGTGTGTGTGTGTCTGTGTGTGTGTGTCTGTGTGTGTGTGTGTGTGTGTGTGTGTGTGTGTGTGTGTGTGTGTGTGTGTGTGTGTGTGTGTGTGTGTGTGTGTGTGTCTGTGTGTGTGTGTGCTGCGGGGTTGAAGCTACAAACCCATAGGCTTGGTTGTCTCATTCCTTCCAGGCTTCTGGGATGCGGGTCATATCAGATGTGAGCAATGTCCCCACACGTTCTGGCAGCTTTCGTGGCCGGGTTATTTTCTCTTCTGGCGCACAGCTTCAGGATAATACTTGTTGAGGAAGATGTACACTCCTTTCAAGTTCTTGGCTTTTTCCAGAACTGCTACCTTGTCCTTGAACCTCAGGAACTTGGCGACTATCGGCCTGGGCCTGTCACCTGAGCCGGTGGTGGTTTTTCCAGTCCTATGGGCACACTCCAACTCAGATCTTCCTGTGGTATATCTTCAGTTTCATCTTCAGTGTGTGTGTGTGTGAGTGAGCAAGCGTAAGCAGACGCGTGCGTGTGTGAGTCTGCGCGCGCGCGTGTGTGTGTGTGTGTGTGTGTGTGAGTGTGTGTGTGTGTGTGTGTGTGTGTGTGTGTGTGTGTGTGTGTGTGTGAGTGAGCAAGCGTAAGCAGACGCGTGCGTGTGTGAGTCTGCGCGCGCGCACGTGTGTGTGTGTGTGTGTGTGTGTGAGTGTGTGTGTGTGTGTGTGTGTGAGTGAGCAAGCGTAAGCAGACGCGTGCGTGTGTGAGTCTGCGTGCGCGCGTGTGTGTGTGTGTGTGTGTGTGAGTGTGTGTGTGTGTGTGTGTGAGTGTGTGTGTGTGTGTGAGTGAGCAAGCGTAAGCAGACGCGTGCGTGTGTGAGTCTGCGCGCGCGCGTGTGTGTGTGTGTGTGTGTGTGTGTGTGTGTGAGTGTGTGTGTGTGTGTGTGTGAGTGTGTGTGTGTGTGTGTGTGTGTGTGTGAGTGTGTGTGTGTGTGTGTGTGTGTGTGTGTGTGTGTGTGTGTGTGTGTGTGTGTGTGTGTGTGTGTGTGTGTGTGTGTGTGTGTGTGTGTGTGTGTGTGTGTGTAGGTACAATCTCCTCCATCCCTCTTATCTATCCTCATATAATAAAACAGTGAGATTACATTTCAGAAATGAAGTGAAGAAAACGAGTCAATGCCAATGTAAATTCTCATTACGTCTCTTGCCTAGTTGGTCTCACTGTAATTTCATGTAGTCCTTATTTATTTTCAATGATGAGCTGGGTTCCATTTCTCTGGATGAAAATGTCCGTTCAATACCATTCAGACCCAGGCCCTGATTGGAAGCCTGCCTCCATGTCGCCTCTGTCTCCTTCTCTGTCTCTGTCTCTGTCTTGTTGCTTAACATAGCCTGTCTAACAGTACGCAAATATGGGTCTAGGGAGGAGAGGATAGGTCCGGGAAGGCCAGGTTGGCAATTGGAAATGAAATGCATTGCTTTATAGGTGCACTTTGTTTAGGTGTGAGGAAACTAAGGGAGCGTCCCAAATGGCACGTCTATTCTACGTCTATTTCCACGTTGATTCAACCAGCGGGAACCCTATTCCCTATGTAGTGCACTACTTTAGACCAGGGCCCATGGCACCCTATTCCCTATATAGTGCACTACTTTAGACCAGAGCCCTATGGAACCCTATTCCCTATGTAGTGCACTACTTTAGACCAGGGCCCATGGCACCCTATTCCCTATGTAGTACACTACTTTAGACCAGAGCCCTATGGAACCCTATTCCCTATGTAGTGCACTACTTTAGACCAGGGCCCATGGCACCCTATTCCCTATGTAGTACACTACTTTAGACCAGAGCCCTATGGAACCCTATTCCCTATATGGTGCACTATAGACAGGTGTGTGCCTTTCCAAATCATGTCCAATCAAGTTGTAGAAACATCTCAAGGATGATCATTGGAAACAGGAAGCACCTGGGCTCAATTTCCAGTCTCTGGACAAAGGTTCTGAATACTGATGTAAATAAATAAATAAAGGTTTTCTGTTGTTTTTTTAATATATTTATACATTTGCCAACATTTTTAAAAATATATATATTTTTTTTTTTGGCTTTGTCATTATGGGGTATCATGTGTAGATTGATGAAACATGTTTATTTTTTCAATCCATTTTAGAATAAGGCTGTTAAGTAACCATATGTGGAAATGGTTTCCGACTGTATATGAAATAGGAGCATGACCTTGTCAAGAGGTTCAGACCACTTGGTGTAAAAAGGCATTAGGGTGTTGTCTTGTTGCCCCTCCAATTCACTACAATATATTCTTGTGTGTTAATGGCAACGTCTATGACTGTCTCATGAATAAAGGTTCTGAAATGACACTATCGTTGGCACTCAGAATAATCACTGAATTTAAAAAATAAATAAAAACTGTACTGTACTTCCATCAATCATAGTCACAAAGTGACACTGACAACAACTAAATGTAAAACTGTCTCCCTCTGGAGATTTATGTGTCTTTTGGTGTTGAACCACTGTGGTGCTGTGGTGCTGTGGTGTTGAACCACTGTGGTGCTGTGGTGCTGTGGTGTTGAACCACTGTGGTGCTGTGGTGCTGTGGTGTTGAACCACTGTGGTGCTGTGGTGCTGTGGTGTTGAACCACTGTGGTGCTGTGGTGCTGTGGTGTTGAACCACTGTGGTGCTGTGGTGCTGTGGTGTTGAACCACTGTGGTGCTGTGGTGCTGTGGTGTTGAACCACTGTGGTGCTGTGGTGCTGTGGTGTTGAACCACTGTGGTGCTGTGGTGCTGTGGTGTTGAACCACTGTGGTGCTGTGGTGCTGTGAACTCACTTTCATTTCCCTCCACCCTGCTCTTTCTTTCTTTCTTTCTCTGTCCTCAACATCACCTGCCCCCCAAAACTCGTCTAATGAATGAGTTTTCCCCCTGTGAGTCAGGGTGATTGATACTGGTCAGCTCTACGCACGCCGAAATTGATCCAGAGTGACTGCAATCAGGGCACTGCTCCCCTTGGTCAGCACGTTGCTTGACAACCACAGCAGCCCCCCCCCCATCTCAGCTGGTCGGTCTGTCCGCTCCACTCTCTGTCCCCTGCATCCCCCCCCCACCCCACCCTCTGTCCACCCACCCCAGTCCATTGGTCTCACAGTGGCTGACCCTTCAGCCATACATCAAAACACATAGGGGGGAGAGGTGTGGCTAAGGGGCAGAGGGTGGAGGCTAAGGGGGATGGCTACAGCAGCCAGCCAGGACCATCTCCACACTCCTAATGTGTCCATTCATCTTAGCACCTGTCCCGTCACAAAAAAAAACAGCCAGCATTTAGCCCCATATCGGCCAGCTAAAGGCCCTGTCCACTGGCCTTCCTCTGGACCATAGCTCAGTCCATTTTAGCTGTCCACCTCTAAACCATGACTGATGCCACAGTTCCTTGTCTTTTGTCTATTGTCGATAAGGCCCGGCTGTCTATCCATGAAATAACAAATCGCAGTATGAAAACTCCATTTACTCCTCGGAGTAGGAAGGTACCACAGCCCTCAGCCCGGCCCTGGAGTTACAATGATCTACCGTCTGGGGGAATCTTCACTCTTCAATGTGACCTTGGCTGGAGAAAGTACAGTAAGTCCTTCCTGCTCTGAACTAGCCAAAGAAAACCTTGAATTGTCAATGTTCACCGAGATCATATTGAAATCGCCAATTACAATAGTCGCGTACAGTATCACTCCAGTGGTATCAGACTGTAATATATAAGAACATATTATAATGTGTCTCTTAGTATTTATTTTAACTAAATTACATCATCTCACTGAGTCTACCCTTTAAGTCCTTTCTTCCTGGGGGCACCTGGGCGTGTGTGTGTGTGTGAGTGTGTGTGTGTGAGTGCGTGTGTGCGTGTGTGCGTGCGTGAGTGTGTGTGTGTGTCCGGCGTGTGTGTGCAGCGTGTGTGTGTGTGTGTGTGCGTACGTGTGTGTGTGTGTGTGTGTGTGTGTGTGTGTGTGTGTGTGTGTGTGTGTGTGTGTGTGTGTGTGTGTGTGTGTGTGTGTGTGTGTGTGCGTGCGTGCGTGCGTGTAAGGACAGAAGGGCCTTCATTTGCCTTGACTCTGTGCTGACTGTGTGAGGCTACTTTACACGGCTAACTGAGAAGTGCAATTTCACGCTCATTTGATTGAGACAAAGGAACCGCCGCCCAGTGAACAATTATGAAGCCTTCTTTGTCCAAGCGGCACGCTATTCTCTATATAGTGCCCTAATTTTAATCAGGGCCAATACGGTTGTAGTGTACTATATAGGACATAGGCAACCGTTTGGGACGGTACCACTGATTGCAGAGTTCTGACATCAAAACGAATGGTGTCGTGTTGTAGGCAATTTAGCTGGAAAGCAGTTTGAAGCAGTTTGGCCAGGTCATTAACCCAACTGGGCTAATGGACGATTCATAGAGCCTCTTCTTCTGGCCCATTGAGCACAGAGTACAATGTGACAGGAGCGTCCGAGCATGGACAGGCATTTCAGACAGCCCTAATGCAACCCTGGTGATCACACACCCTCTCTGCTGCTCCCTGCCTGGGACTCATTTGTCCCCCAAGAGAAAAGAGAGAGGAGAGAGGAGAGAGGAGAGAGGAGAGAGGAGAGAGGGAGAGAGGAGAGAGGAGAGAGAGGGGAGAGAGGAGAGGAGAGGGGAGAGGGAAGAGAGGAGAGGAGAGAGGGGAGAGGGGAGATATGAGTTAGGAGATACAAGAGTGGAGAGAGGGGAGAGGAGAGAGGAGAGAGGGAGAGAGGGAGAGAGGAGAGAGAGGAGAGGGGAGCGAGGAGAGGAGAGGAGAGGAGAGGAGAGGAGAGGAGAGGAGAGGAGAGGAGAGGAGAGGAGAGGAGAGGAGAGGAGAGGAGAGGAGAGGAGAGGAGAGGAGAGGAGAGGAGAGGAGAGGAGAGGAGAGAGGGAGAGAGGGAGATAGGGAGATAGGGAGATAGGAGAGAGGGAGAGAGGGAGAGAGGAGAGAGAGGGGAGCGGAGAGAGGAGAGAGTGGAGAGAGGGAGAGAGGAGAGAGGAGAGAGGAGAGAGAGGAGAGAGAGGAGAGGAGAGGAGAGGAGAGGAGAGGAGAGGAGAGGAGAGGAGAGGAGAGGAGAGGAGAGGAGAGGAGAGGAGAGGAGAGGAGAGGAGAGGAGAGGAGAGGAGAGGAGAGGAGAGGAGAGGAGAGGAGAGGAGATATGAGTTAGGAGATAGGAGAGAGGAGAGAGGAGAGAGGGAGAGAGGAGAGAGTGGAGAGAGTGGAGAGGAGAGAGGAGAGAGAGGAGAGAGGGAGAGAGAGGAGAGGAGAGGAGAGGAGAGGAGAGGGGAGAGGAAAGAGAGGGGAGAGGAGAGAGGAGAGAGAGGAAAGAGAAGAGAGGGGGGAGTTAGGAGATAGGAGAGAGGAGAGGATGGGGTATAAAGCATTAGGACAGACTCTGCAGCCTATACTGACCACTTTCACAGGTACATACCCATAACCTGCTCAATTAATCCTCTGTCTTAGAAAACAAGCACGTGCTGGGATCCCCATTCGCTGACGCAATAACATCAGCTGATCTTCCTGGGGTTCAACACATAACTAACAATTACAAACAATTACATTTTACATTAAGACACTACTAGCATATGTAATGAAAACATTACAGAATTAAAATACCTTGAATGTAATACATTTAACATTCAATGTGATGAGTATCTGTCCAGTCATATGATCGATTGCATTTAGATGTTTTTTGTTAAAATTGTTTTCTTCAAGGTAGGTTTCCTTTTTGCCTGAGAAATGTGATTTGGTAAAGAATTCCATTTAGTGATGGCTTTGTATGTTACTGTATATTGATGGAGATTTGTCCTTGGTCTTGGGGCTATCAGATGACCTGTACGTGCCTGTCTGATTTGGTGGTTAAGTTCGTTGCTTGTATACACTAATTCGTTTGAAAAATACTTTTGTTTCTTTAAAAAAAACGTACATTCCAAAAAAAATAGATATATATCTAGACTGGATAGTAATTTGCTTTCTATGGGAAGCCATGAGAGACTACGTTGCATTGGGTCAACATTCATATGCATAGAGCTAGTCTAGTCTAGCTAGTCTAGTCTAGTCTAGTCTAGTCTAGTCTAGTCTAGTCTAGTCTAGTCTAGTCTAGTCTAGTCTGGCAGCCATGTTTTGAGAGAGTTGGAGCATCTTTTTTAAAATCTTTCTTTGCTGCAGATAACCATATGACTGGACAGTACTCTAAGTGTGATAGGACCAGGGACAGTACTCTAAGTGTGATAGGACCAGGGACAGTACTCTAAGTGTGATAGGACCAGGGACGGTACTCTAAGTGTGATAGGACCAGGGACGGTACTCTAAGTGTGATAGGACCAGGGACAGTACTCTAAGTGTGATAGGACCAGGGACAGTACTCTAAGTGTGATAGGACCAGGGATTGACCATATAACCAGACAGTACTCTAAGTGTGATAGGACCAGGGACGGTACTCTAAGTGTGATAGGACCAGGGACGGTACTCTAAGTGTGATAGGACCAGGGACAGTACTCTAAGTGTGATAGGACCAGGGACAGTACTCTAAGTGTGATAGGACCAGGGATTGACCATATAACCAGACAGTACTCTAAGTGTGATAGGACCAGGGACGGTACTCTAAGTGTGATAGGACCAGGGACAGTACTCTAAGTGTGATAGGACCAGGGACAGTACTCTAAGTGTGATAGGACCAGGGATTGACCATATGACTGGACGGTACTCTAAGTGTGATAGGACCAGGGATTGACCATATGACTGGACAGTACTCTAAGTGTGACAGGACCAGGGACAGTACTCTAAGTGTGATAGGACCAGGGATTGACCATATGACTGGACAGTACTCTAAGTGTGATAGGACCAGGGATTGACCATATGACTGGACAGTACTCTAAGTGTGATAGGACCAGGAACAGTACTCTAAGTGTGATAGGACCAGGGATTGGCCATATGACTGGACAGTACTCTAAGTGTGATAGGACCAGGGACGGTACTCTAAGTGTGATAGGACCAGGGACAGTACTCTAAGTGTGATAGGACCAGGGACGGTACTCTAAGTGTGATAGGACCAGGGACGGTACTCTAAGTGTGATAGGACCAGGGACAGTACTCTAAGTGTGATAGGACCAGGGACAGTACTCTAAGTGTGATAGGACCAGGGACGGTACTCTAAGTGTGACAGGACCAGGGACGGTACTCTAAGTGTGATAGGACCAGGGACGGTACTCTAAGTGTGATAGGACCAGGGACGGTACTCTAAGTGTGATAGGACCAGGGACGGTACTCTAAGTGTGATAGGACCAGGGACGGTACTCTAAGTGTGATAGGACCAGGGACGGTACTCTAAGTGTGATAGGACCAGGGACGGTACTCTAAGTGTGATAGGACCAGGGACGGTACTCTAAGTGTGATAGGACCAGGGACGGTACTCTAAGTGTGATAGGACCAGGGACGGTACTCTAAGTGTGATAGGACCAGGGACGGTACTCTAAGTGTGATTGGACCAGGGACAGTACTCTAAGTGTGATAGGACCAGGGACGGTACTCTAAGTGTGATAGGACCAGGGACAGTACTCTAAGTGTGATAGGACCAGGGATTGACCATATGACTGGACAGTACTCTAAGTGTGATAGGACCAGGGATTGACCATATGACTGGACAGTACTCTAAGTGTGATAGGACCAGGAACAGTACTCTAAGTGTGATAGGACCAGGGATTGGCCATATGACTGGACAGTACTCTAAGTGTGATAGGACCAGGGACGGTACTCTAAGTGTGATAGGACCAGGGACAGTACTCTAAGTGTGATAGGACCAGGGACGGTACTCTAAGTGTGATAGGACCAGGGACGGTACTCTAAGTGTGATAGGACCAGGGACAGTACTCTAAGTGTGATAGGACCAGGAACAGTACTCTAAGTGTGATAGGACCAGGGACGGTACTCTAAGTGTGACAGGACCAGGGACGGTACTCTAAGTGTGATAGGACCAGGGACGGTACTCTAAGTGTGATAGGACCAGGGACGGTACTCTAAGTGTGATAGGACCAGGGACGGTACTCTAAGTGTGATAGGACCAGGGACGGTACTCTAAGTGTGATAGGACCAGGGACGGTACTCTAAGTGTGATAGGACCAGGGACGGTACTCTAAGTGTGATAGGACCAGGGACGGTACTCTAAGTGTGATAGGACCAGGGACGGTACTCTAAGTGTGATAGGACCAGGGACGGTACTCTAAGTGTGATAGGACCAGGGACGGTACTCTAAGTGTGATAGGACCAGGGACGGTACTCTAAGTGTGATAGGACCAGGGACGGTACTCTAAGTGTGATAGGACCAGGGACGGTACTCTAAGTGTGATAGGACCAGGGACGGTACTCTAAGTGTGATAGGACCAGGGACGGTACTCTAAGTGTGATAGGACCAGGGATTGACCATATGACTGGACAGTACTCTAAGTGTGATAGGACCAGGGATTGGCCATATGACTGGACAGTACTCTAAGTGTGATAGGACCAGGGACGGTACTCTAAGTGTGATAGGACCAGGGACGGTACTCTAAGTGTGATAGGACCAGGGACGGTACTCTAAGTGTGATAGGACCAGGGATTGGCCATATGACTGGACAGTACTCTAAGTGTGATAGGACCAGGGATTGACCATATGACTGGACAGTACTCTAAGTGTGATAGGACCAGGGATTGGCCATATGACTGGACAGTACTCTAAGTGTGATAGGACCAGGGATTGGCCATATGACTGGACAGTACTCTAAGTGTGATAGGACCAGGGACGGTACTCTAAGTGTGATAGGACCAGGGACAGTACTCTAAGTGTGATAGGACCAGGGACAGTACTCTAAGTGTGATAGGACCAGGGACAGTACTCTAAGTGTGATAGGACCAGGGACGGTACTCTAAGTGTGATAGGACCAGGGACGGTACTCTAAGTGTGATAGGACCAGGGACGGTACTCTAAGTGTGACAGGACCAGGGACGGTACTCTAAGTGTGACAGGACCAGGGATTGACCATATGACTGGACAGTACTCTAAGTGTGATAGGACCAGGGATTGACCATATAACCAGAGAGTACTCTAAGTGTGATAGGACCAGGGATTGGCCATATAACCAGACAGTACTCTAAGTGTGATGGGACCAGGGATTGACCATATAACAGTACTCTAAGTGTGATGGGACCAGGGATGACCATATGACTGGACAGTACTCTTAGTGTGACAGGACCAGGGATTGACCATATAACCAGACAGTACTCTAAGTGTGATAGGACCAGGGATTGACCATATAACAGGACAGTACTCTAAGTGTGATGGGACCAGGGATTGACCATATAACAGTACTCTAAGTGTGATGGGACCAGGGATTGACCATATAACTGGACAGTACTCTAAGTGTGATAGGACCAGGGATTGGCCAGACAACTGGACAGTATTCTAAGTGTGATAGGACCAGGGATTGACCATATAACAGTACTCTAAATGTGATAGGACCAGGGATTGACCATATAACCGGACAGTACTCTAAGTGTGATAGGACCAGGGATTGACCATATAACTGGACAGTACTCTAAGTGTGATAGGACCAGGGATTGACCATATAACCGGACAGTACTCTAAGTGTGATAGGACCAGGGATTGACCATATGACTGGGCAGTACTCTAAGTGTGATAGGACCAGGGATTGGCCATATGACTGGACAGTACTCTAAGTGTGATAGGACCAGGGACAGTACTCTAAGTGTGATAGGACCAGGGACAGTACTCTAAGTGTGATAGGACCAGGGATTGACCATATAACCAGACAGTACTCTAAGTGTGATAGGACCAGGGATTGACCATATGACTGTACAGTACTCTAAGTGTGATAGGACCAGGGATTGACTATATAACCAGACAGTACTCTAAGTGTGATAGGACCAGGGACAGTATTCTAAGTGTGATAGGACCAGGGATTGACCATATGACTGGACAGTACTCTAAGTGTGATAGGACCAGGGACAGTACTCTAAGTGTGATAGGACCAGGGACAGTACTCTAAGTGTGATAGGACCAGGGACAGTACTCTAAGTGTGATAGGACCAGGGACAGTACTCTAAGTGTGATAGGACCAGGGACAGTACTCTAAGTGTGATAGGACCAGGGACAGTACTCTAAGTGTGATAGGACCAGGGACAGTACTCTAAGTGTGATAGGACCAGGGACAGTACTCTAAGTGTGATAGGACCAAAGCTTGAATCACCTGATTCAGAGTGTTGGATGTTAAATACACAGAACAATGAACTTACCCATTTTAATTATAATATTATCTTATATTTTCAGACCAGGATAGTCCAATGTGACACCAAGGAGTTTGGTCTATTTAACTTGTTCCACAGGCAACCCATCCATTGACAAGTTTAATTGAGGGTCACCAGTAAGCATATATCTTAGACCAAATACAATACATTTTGTTTTAGAAATATTCAACACCAATTTGTTCATATTAATCATATGAATTCTCTGCTCAGTACATCTGTTAGTTCATGATATACTGATGCAGCACTATACTGTACATTTTAGTGTCATCAGCACACATAACCACTCTTGCATTGTTCATTACTGAAAATCATTAGAAAAGATAGAGTAGAAAAGATGGGCCTAGGCAGCTGCCTTGAGGAACGCCACAGGTTAAATCTTTACTGTCCGAAAAGCTACCATCAAAGAAAACGTTCGGCCTCCTGGAAGCTTTCCATCCAAGAGAGAGCGGCAGACATAAAACCATAAAATGTGAGTTTACATAAGCAACAGTTCATAATCTGACTTCCTGTCATCCATACTCTTTAGCCAATCATCTGTGATTTGCGCTAAGGTCAAATGCCCTCTGTTTGCATTCTGGAAACTCGTCATCAGATCATTACATTAGAAACAACCCATAATGTATTTAACACAGTCAGCAAGCTTGTAGGACGACTATTTGGACTAGTGAAGGCAGATGTTTCTTCCTTAGGTACTGGATTGAACTTTAACGCTTTCCAGATTTCTGGGCACACCCCACACATCAAGCACCTATTCAAAATATGACAAATTGGTGTGGATCTCCAAGATGATCTGTCCCTATCATCAGAAAGAGATAGCAACATACTTCCCACCAAAAATGTCAAACTTCCTTTCATTCATGATACAATCTTTTATCAGTGGGACTCATTTCTCAACTTTTCCACTTTGGTCGTGAAATAGTCGAATTTGCAATGTCACGTGGTTTGGTGATAAATGTACTCTCTGATTCAACAAAAGAGGGAGACATGTTTGAATTCCAAACCATTATAACGTTCAAAGTTTTCCATTGTTTTTTTGACATCACTCTTGACTTCATTGATTTTGTGCTGATAAAGTAACCATGTGCTGTATGTATTGTAATCCCCTAAAGGTAATCAAGTTATCTGAGATTAGCTGAAGCTCTACATCTCACTACCATTGTCTCAAACCCAGAGATGAGTCAAGAGAGAAACTGATCTGGTGAGGGGGTCAAGAGGGGCAAGAGGCGAGAGGGGGAGGAGGAGGAGGAGGAGGATGAGGAGGTCAAATCAAAATCAAATGTTATTGGTCACATACACATGTTTAGCAGATGTAGCGAAATGCTTGTGTTTCTAGTTCCAACAGTGCAGTAATTTCTAACAAGTAATATCTAACAATTCACAACAACACACACAATATACACACATCTAAAGTAAGCAATGGAAATAAGAATATACACTACCGGTCAAAGGTTTTAGAACACCTAGTCATTCAAGGTTTTTCTTAATTAATTTGTACTATTTTCCACATTGTAGAATAATAGTGAACACATTAAAACTATGAAATAACATATGGAATCATGTAGTAACCAAAAAAGTGTTAAACAAATCAAAATATATTTTATATTTGAGATTCTTCAAATAGCCACCCTTTGCCTTCTTGACAGCTTTGCACACTCTAGGCATTCTCTCAACCAGCTTCACCTGGAATGTTTTTCTGACAGTCTTGAAGGAGTTCCCACATGTTGAGCACTTGTTGTCTGCTTTCCATTCACTCAGCAGTCCGACTCATCCTAAACCATCTCACTTTGGTTGAGGTCGGGGGATTGTGAAGGCCAGGTCATCTGACGCAGCACTCCATCACTCTCCTTCTTGGTCAAATAACCATAAGCGTTGGGCAGACCGCACCACCCTCTGGAGAGCCCTGTGGTTACGGGCGGTGCAGTTGCCGTACCAGGCGGTGATACAGCCCGACAGGATGCTATCAATTGTGCAGCTGTAAATGTTTGTGCTTCTCCACCTGCATTGCTTGCTGTTTGGGGTTTTAGGCTGGGTTTCTGTACAGCACTTTGAGATATCAGCTGATGTACGAAGGGCTATATAAATAAATTTGATTTGATTTGATTTGATTTGTGAGGGTTTTAGGTGCCAAGATAAATTACTTCAGCCTCCTGAGAATGAAGAGTCGCTGTTGCGCCTTCTTCGCCACACTGTGTGTGTGGGTGGACCATTTCATCACTGAAGTGCACGCCGAGGAATTTGAAGCTCTCCACCTTCTCTCCTGCGGTCCCATCGATATGGATAGAGGGGTACTCCCTTTGCTGTTTCCTGAAGTCCATGATCAGCTGCTTTGTTTTGTTGACATTGAGTGAGAGGTTATGTTCCTGGCACTACACTCCCAGGGCCCTCACTTCCTCCCTGTAGGCTGTATCATCATTGTTGGTAATCAGGCCTACTACTGTTGTGTCGTCTGCAAACTTGAGTTGGAGGCGTGCGTGACCACGCAGTCATGGTTGAACAGGGAGTACAGGAGAGGGCTGAGAACGAACCCTTGTGGGGCCCCAGTGTTGAGGATCAGTGAAGTGGAGGTGTTATTTCCTACTTTCAACACCTGGGGGAGGCCTGTAAGGAAGTCCAGGACCCAGTTGCACAGGCGGGGTTCAGACCCAGGGCCTCGAGCTTAATGATGAGCTTGAAGGGTACTATGGTGTTGAAATTATTATTATTATTATTATTATTATTATTTTTTTCACCTTTATTTAACCAGGTAGGCTAGTTGAGAACAAGTTCTCATTTGCAACTGCGACCTGGCCAAGATAAAGCATAGCAGTGTGAGCATACAACAAAGAGTTACACATGGAGTAAACAATTAACAAGTCAATAACACAGTAGAAAACAAAGGGGGGGTCTATATACAATGTGTGCAAAAGGCATGAGGAGGTAGGCAAATAATTACAATTTTGCAGATTAACACTGGAGTGATAAAAGATCAGATGGTCATGTACAGGTAGAGATATTGGTGTGCAGAAGAGCAGAAAAGTAAATAAATAAAAACATTATGGGGATGAGGTAGGTGAAAAGGGTGGGCTATTTACCAATAGACTATGTACAGCTGCAGCGATCGGTTAGCTGCTCAGATAGCTGATGTTTGAAGTTGGTGAGGGAGATAAAAGTCTCCAACTTCAGCGATTTTTGCAATTCGTTCCAGTCACAGGCAGCAGAGTACTGGAACGAAAGGCGGCCGAATGAGGTGTTGGCTTTAGGGATGATCAGTGAGATACACCTGCTGGAGCGCGTGCTACGGATGGGTGTTGCCATCGTGACCAGTGAGCTGAGATAAGGCGGAGCTTTACCTAGGATAGACTTGTAGATGACCTGGAGCCAGTGGGTCTGGCGACGAATATGTAGCGAGGGCCAGCCGACTAGAGCATACAAGTCGCAGTGGTGGGTGGTATAAGGTGCTTTAGTGACAAAACAGATGGCACTGTGATAGACTGCATCCAGTTTGCTGAGTAGAGTGTTGGAAGCCATTTTGTAGATGACATCGCCGAAGTCGAGGATCGGTAGGATAGTCAGTTTTACTAGGGTAAGCTTGGCGGCTTGAGTGAAGGAGGCTTTGTTGCGGAATAGAAAGCCGACTCTTGATTTGATTTTCGATTGGAGATGTTTGATATGAGTCTGGAAGGAGAGTTTGCAGTCTAGCCAGACACCTAGGTACTTATAGACGTCCACATATTCTAGGTCGGAACCATCCAGGGTGGTGATGCTAGTCGGGCATGCAGGTGCAGGCAGCGACCGGTTGAAAAGCATGCATTTGGTTTTACTAGCGTTTAAGAGCAGTTGGAGGCCACGGAAGGAGTGTTGTATGGCATTGAAGCTTTTTTGGAGGTTAGATAGCACAGTGTCCAAAGACGGGCCGAAAGTATATAGAATGGTGTCGTCTGCGTAGAGGTGGATCAGGGAATCGCCCGCAGCAAGAGCAACATCATTGATATACACAGAGAAAAGAGTCGGCCCGAGAATTGAACCCTGTGGCACCCCCATAGAGACTGCCAGAGGACCGGACAGCATGCCCTCCGATTTGACACACTGAACTCTGTCTGCAAAGTAATTGGTGAACCAGGCAAGGCAGTCATCCGAAAAACCGAGGCTACTGAGTCTGCCGATAAGAATATGGTGATTGACAGAGTCGAAAGCCTTGGCAAGGTCGATGAAGACGGCTGCACAGTACTGTCTTTTATCGATGGCGGTTATGATGTCGTTTAGTACCTTGAGTGTGGCTGAGGTGCACCCATGACCGGCTCGGAAACCAGATTGCACAGCGGAGAAGGTACGGTGGGATTCGAGATGGTCAGTGACCTGTTTGTTGACTTGGCTTTCGAAGACCTTAGATAGGCAGGGCAGGATGGATATAGGTCTGTAACAGTTTGGGTCCAGGGTGTCTCCCCCTTTGAAGAGGGGGATGACTGCGGCAGCTTTCCAATCCTTGGGGATCTCAGACGAGATGAAAGAGAGGTTGAACAGGCTGGTAATAGGGGTTGCGACAATGGTGGCAGATAGTTTCAGAAATAGAGGGTCCAGATTGTCAAGCCCAGCTGATTTGTACGGGTCCAGGTTTTGCAGCTCTTTCAGAATATCTGCTATCTGGATTTGGGTAAAGGAGAACCTGGAGAGGCTTGGGCGAGGAGCTGCGGGGGGGGCGGAGCTGTTGGCCGAGGTTGAAGTAGCCAGGCGGAAGGCATGCCCAGCCGTTGAGAAATGCTTATTGAAGTTTTCGATAATCATGGATTTATCAGTGGTGACCGTGTTACCTAGCCTCAGTGCAGTGGGCAGCTGGGAGGAGGTGCTCTTGTTCTCCATGGACTTCACAGTGTCCCAGAACTCTTTGGAGTTGGAGCTACAGGATGCAAACTTCTGCCTGAAGAAGCTGGCCTTAGCTTTCCTGACTGACTGCGTGTATTGGTTCCGGACTTCCCTGAACAGTTGCATATCACGGAATGCTGAGCTGTAGTCAATGAATAGCATTCTTACATAGGTATTCCTCTTGTCCAGATGGGTTAGGGCAGTGTGCAGTGCAATGGCGATTGCATCGTCTATGGATCTATTGGGGCGGTAAGCAAATTGAAGTGGGTCTAGGGTGTCAGGTAAATTAGAGGTGGTATGATCCTTGACTAGTATTTCAAAGCACTTCATGATGACAGAGGTGAGTGCTACGGGGTGATAGCCATTTAGTTCAGTTACCTTTGTCTTCTTGAGTACATCTTTAGAGGTGATATGATCCTTGACTAGTCTCTCAAAGCACTTCATGATGACAGAGGTGAGTGCTACGGGGTGATAGCCATTTAGTTCAGTTACCTTTGTCTTCTTGAGTACATCTTTAGAGGTGATATAATCCTTGACTAGTCTCTCAAAGCACTTCATGAACAGCCTCCACTCTTCTGGGAAGGCTTTCCACTAGATGTTGGAACATTGCTGTGGAGACTTGCTTCCATTCAGCCACAAGAGCATTAGTGAGGTCGGGCACTGATGTTGAGTGATTGGGCTTGCATCGCAGTTGGCGTCATGCTGAAACAGGAAAGGGCCAAACTGTTGTCACCAAGTTGAAAGCACAGAATCCTCTAGAATTTCATTGTATGCTGTAGCGTTAAGATTGCCCTTCTAAGGGGAACTAAGGGGCCAAGCCCCAACCATGAAAAACAGCCACAGACCATTATTCTTCTTCATCCAAACTTTACAGTTGGCGCTATATTGGGGCAGGTAGCGTTCTCCAGGCAGGTCCGTCTGTCAGACTGCCAGATAGTGAAGAGTGATTCATCACTCTAGAGAAAGCGTTTCCACTGCTCCAAAGTCCAATGGTGGTGAGCTTTCCACCACTCCAGCCGATGCTTGGCAATACGCATGGTGATCTTAGGCTTGTGTGCGTATGCTCGGCCATGGAAACCCATTTCATAAAGCTCCCGACGAACAGTTCTTGTGCTGACTTTGCTTCCAGGGGCAGTTTGGTACTCGGTAGTTATTGTTACAACTGAGAAGAGACAAGTGTTACGCGCTACGTGCTTCAGAACATGGTGGTCATATTCTGTGAGCTTGTGTGGGCTTACCACTTCACGGCTGAGCCGCTGTGGCTTCTAGAGGTTTCCACTTCACAATAACAGCACTTACAGTTGACCGGGGCAGAAATTTGACGAACTGACTTGTTGGAAAGGTGGCATATTATGACGGTGCCACGTTGAAAGTCACTGAGCTCATCAGCAAGAGCTCATACTGCCAATGTGTGTCTATGGAGATTGCATGGCTGTGTGCTCGATTATATGTAGACCTGTCGGCAATGGGTGTGGCTGAAATAGCCGAATCCGCTAATTTTAAGGTGTGTCCACATAACTTTGCATATAAAAAGTGTACGTACCACTTTAATATATTGATCCACATGAAAGCCCACTGAAACACTTTTGTCAGCATACAGCAAAACAATTTGTGTTGTGGTGTATTGATTGGGCAGTTGTAGTCCACGGCAGAATAACCCTATTGGAGCCTACATGCTCTTTGAACCCTTATGACTGAGACAAACATCAAAACCGCATGGAACAGATCTATAGACAGTTGTGACAAAATGGTATGCAGGTGTAACGGATGTTAAACGGCTAGCGTAGTTCGCGGTGGTGCGCGCTAAATAGCGTTTCAATCGGTGACGTCACTTGCTCTGAGACCTTGAAGTAGTAGTTCCCCCGCGGCTTTTGTGGAGCGATGGGTAACGATGCTTCGTGGGTGACTGTTGTTGATGTGTGCAGAGGGTCCCTGGTTGCGCCCAGGTATGGGCGAGGGGACGGTCTAAAGTTATACTGTTACACAGGTTTAACAGGACATAATTCATGCGGTTTTGCAACACAGATTATAAGTAACCCTTTGTGGTAGCCTACCGGTATGCTACAAAGCAGAATCAATGAGTTAACCAGTTTATAATGAACCTGAAAATCCAGTTGTTGATGTGTGCAGAGGGTCCCTCAAGTGTCCCTCGCTAACCCTTCAATGAGTTAGCCACTAACCATGCAGCTGACTGGTTGTTTATCAAAGTCAGCTGCATGGTTAGTGGCTAACTCATTGAACCTACTTTGTTGTATACCCATCAGACTGAACGCTTTTCTTTATATAATTGACAAGTTCACTGGTTCTTTATTAGGCATCTGGTAAGGTTCATTCATTCGATTCAAAATGCATGCATCTCCCTGCGCCATTATTACTTCTGGTTCTATGTTCGCAGCGAGGGGATGGAATGGAACGAGCAGGACTGTCATGTCTACATGGGATACAGCTTTTGTCAAAACATTTTTTGTTTCATTTTAGCTAACCCTAACCCTTTTCCTAACTTTAACTTAATTATCCTAACCTGCCACGTTAATTATCCTATCTTTGGGGCAGGTAAAAACAACTTGTAGCGTAAATTCTCCTAAACCTGCTACGAAAAGTCCATTTTTACAAAAGCTGTATCCCTTCTAGCCAAAACCGAGCAGGACCGGCGCACCGGGAGAATGAGAACCGCTCTGAGCCAAGAAACAGAGACATACCTTCAAAACAAGAACCATTTCAGATGCTGCCTGTCGCTACTTCTTTCAGATTCTAACTGACTGTCTCTGGGTATAAAATAAAATATGACAGGCCAACCGACATGTCGCTTCTCCTCCGCTGAATAGCAACATAGCTGTCCTTGTCGTTGCACAGACGGGAATGTCAACTCGGAAAGATGGTCCGCATAGCAAGCGTCCTGGGGTTGGTGATGCTCAGTGTTGCTCTGCTCATACTCTCATTGATCAGCTACGTGTCAATAAAAAAAGATTTTCTATTCATGAACCCCAAATACGCAAGTTCAGGGGGTTCTCGGATGTATATGTTTCATACCGGATTTCGGTAAGTATTACAATAACATATCGCAATAGAAATGTGTGCTATGTGCGTAGGCAATAGCCTGCTGAAGTGTGCGGTTTTACGTTCTTGTAGCAAATACATACACGTAACGATCTTTATTATCATGCAACATATCATGGTGTGTTTTTATTTCAGGAATAGCAGGGGGGGGCTTCATATTAGGGGGGCTTGTGTCATAGGCTGCTAGCCTACAATCGGCTACACCACAAACCAAAAGGCCTATACTGTCACAGTATAAATATAACGACGCCTCTGTCGGTTCTCTCGTCATATTCTAAGGTCATATCAATAATCAACGTCTCCATATTTCCCACGATTATTGAATTTACCGCATGTCACAGTTTTTTTTTATTCAGCCTGATATCAAGGTCGAATCTCAGCCAAATTAATGAATACAACAACAAACCAGCTCACCGGTCGGGAAATACAGCCGAATTTAATCCTATCTGGTCATGAACAAGAAGCACAGCGCATGTTGTAATGATCGTACTGCTGTGAAGGCTTTGTCACAAGGCCCCTGTGTTATGATGCTCAGCTAGAGAGGTCCTGAACGTCCAGCTGTGACGCAATAGCCACTGCCTGCTGTGTTCTCTGGCTCGCTCAAGGGAGCTGTCCTTGGTTCTGATTTAAATGTGGCGGTAGATTCATTTCCACTCTGTAATCATTCCCCGCTTTGTTGAAACCAAGGTGTATCAGGCTGTATCATTGGATGCCCTCCCTTCCTCTCCACAGAAACTAAACATATATATATATATACAGTTGAAGTCGAAGTTGAAATACACTCAGGTTGGAATCATTAAAACTCGTTTTTAAAACACTCCACAAATTACTTGTTAACAAACTATAGTTTTGGCAAGTCGGTTAGGACATCTACTTTGTGCATGATACAAGTCATTTTTCCAACAATTGTTTACAGACAGATTATTTCACTTAAAATTCACTGTATCACAAAGTTTACATACATTAAGTTGACTGTGCCTTTAAACAGCTTGGAAAATTCCAGAAAATGATAACATGGCTTTAGAAGCATCTGATAGGCTAATTGACATAATTTGAGTCAATTGGAGGTGTACCTGTGGATGTGTTTCAAGGCCTACCTTCAAACTCAGTGCCTCTTTGCTTGACATCATGGGAAAATCAAAAGAAATCAGCCAAGACCTCAGAAAAAGTCTGGTTCATCCTTGGGAGCAATTTCCAAACGCCTGAAGGTACCACGTTCATCTGTACAAACAATAGTATGCAAGTATAAACACCATGGGACCACGCAGCCGTCATACCGCTCAGGAAGAAGACGTGTTCTCTCTCCAAGAGATGAACGTACTTTGGTGCAAAATGTGCTAAATCAATCCCAGAACAACAACAAAGGACCCTGTGAAGATTCTGGAGGAAACAGGTACAAAAGTATATATATCCACAGTAAAACGAGTCCTATATCGACATAACCAAGAAGCCACTGCTCCAAAACCGCCATAAAAAAGCAAGACTATGGTTTGCAACTGCACATGGGGACAAAGATTGTACTTTTTGGAGAAATGTCTGATGAAACACAAATAGAACTGTTTGGCCATAATGACCATCGTTATGTTTGGAGGAAAAAGGGGGAGGCTTGCAAGCCGAAGAACACCATACCATCCGTGAAGCACGGGGGTGGCAGCATCATGTTGTGGGGGTACTTTGCTGCAGGAGGGACTGGTGCCCTTCACAAAATAGATGGCATCATGATGATGGAAAATGATGTGGATATATTGAAGCAACATCTGAAGACATCGGTCAGGAAGTTAAAGATTGGTCGCAAATGGGTATTCCAAATCGACAAGGACCCCAAGCATACTTCCAAAGTTGTGGCAAAACAGTTTAAGGACAACAAAGTCAAGTATTGGAGTGGCCATCACAAAACCCTGACCTCAATCCTATAGAAAATGTTTGGGCAGAACTGAAAAAGCATGTGCGAGCAAGGAGGCCTACAAACCTGACTCAGTTACTCCAGCTCTGTCAGGATGAATGGGCCAAAATTCACCCAACTTATTGTGGGAAGCTTGTGGAAGCCTACCCGAAACATTTGACCCAAGTTAAACAATTTAAAGGCAATGCTACCAAATACTAATTGAGTGTATGTAAACTTCTGACCCACTGGGAATGTGATGAAAGAAATAAAAGCTGAAATAAATCATTCTCTCTACTATTGTTCTGACATTTCACATTCTTAAAATTAAAGTGATGATCCTAACTAACCTAAGACAGGGAATTTTTACAAGAATTAAATTGAAAAACTGAGTTTAAACGTATTTGGCTAAGGTGTATGAAAACTTCCAACTATATGCATTACTGTTCAAAAGTGTGGGGTCACAAATGTCCTTGTTTTTGAAAGAAAAGCACATATTTGTCCATTAAAATATCATCAAATTGATCAGAAATACAGTGTAGACATTGTTAATGTTGTAAATTACTATTGTAGCTGGAAACGGCATATTGTAGTTCTGTGGAATATCTACATAGGCGTACAGAGGCCCATTATCAGCAACCATCACTCCTGTGTTCCAATGGCACATTGTGTTCGCTAATCCAAGTTTATCATTTTAAAAGGCTAATTGATCATTAGAAAACCTGTTTGCAATTATGTTAGCACAACTGAAATCTGTTGTCCTGATTAAAGAAGCAATAAACCTGGCCTTCTTTAGACTAGTTGAGTACCTGGAGCATCAGCATTTATGGGTTCGATTACAGGCTCAAAATGGCTCGAAACAAAGACTTTCAGTCTTCAGTCTATTCTTGTTCTGAGAAATGAAGGCTATTCCATGAGAGAAATTGCCAAGAAACTGAAGATCTCGTACAACGCTGTGTACTACTCCCTTCACAGAACAGCGCAAACTGGCCCTAGCCAGAATAGAAAGAGGAGTGGGAGGCCCCGGTGCACAACTGAGCAAGAGGACAAGTACATTAGAGTGTCTAGTTTGAGAAACAGACGCCTCACAAGTCCTCAACTGGTAGTGTCATTAAATAGTACCCGCAAAACACCAGTCTCAACGTAAACAGTGAAGAGGCGACTCCGGGATGCTGGCCTTCTAGGCAGAGTTCCTCTGTCCAGTGTCTGTGTTCTTTTGTCCATCTTAATCTTTTCTTCTTTTTTTGCCAGTCTGAGATATGGCTTTTTCTTTGCAACTCTTCCTAGAAGGTCAGCATCCCGGAGTCGCCTCTTCATTGTTGACGTTGAGACTGGTGTTTTGCGGGTACTATTTAATGAAGCCCAATAGGCCCTATATAGACAATAGGATACCATTTGGAAATCAATCATTTTTATTTAACATTTTATTTAACCTTTATTTAACTTGGCATACTAACCATACTGTACATGTAAAACAATCTCTCACACCTCAGTTCCATAACTCTCCATGTTTTATCCCCACAGCCACAGTCGAATCCCTTCACAAGTACAATGCCACCAGAATATCATCCAACCAATGTATCAATGTGTTTGCCTCTGTCCACAGGTCTCAGCTGGCCATGAAGTACCTGGACCCAGCCTTCACCCCTCTGACCAAGGCCCTAAACGAGATCATCCAGGAGAACACTTCCAAATGGCGCTATAACAGGACGGCTTTCACAGAACATAGGTGAAGTAGCCTATAGGATACATCTGGATGCTGTTCAGCATGCGCTAACGTTGCAAAACGTTTTAACAGAACAGCTTTCACAGAACATAGGTGAAGTAGCCTATAGGATACATCTGGATGCTGTTCAGCACGCGCTAACGTTGCAAAATGTTTTAACAGAACAGCTTTCACAGAACAGAGGTGAAATAGTCTATAGGATACAGTTGGTTCCTATTCATTAAGCACTAACGTTGCAAAATGTTTTACATCAGAAAATAGTGTTGTTATTGGACACATTAAGGTAGTGACCTTCCTTTTTCAAAACCTTTTGGGGGGCCTAATGAACATGACCCACGCCAGGCTCATCGAAGCAGACAAACTTTAGACCAGGCTTGGTCTCTGGTGACAAACCTTAATATTAAAATGATAGAAGCAGATTTGGTTCTGGGTGCCGAGATTAGACCAGGCAATAAACTATGGAGTGTTAGGAGAGAATGTTGTTTAGGAGTAGTTTAGTAGGAATATTGTTTAGGAGTGTTTAGAAATAGTTTAAGAGGAATGTTGTTTAGGAGTAGTTTATGAGGAATATTGCTTAGGAGTGTTTAGAAATAGTTTAAGAAGAATGTTGTTTAGGAGTAGTTTAGTTGGAATATTGTTTAGGAGTTTTTAGGAGTAGTTTAAGAGCAATGTTGTTTAGGTGTTTTTAAGAGTAGTTTAGGAGGGAATGTTGTTTAGGAGTGTTTCGGGGGGAATGTTGTTTGGGAGGGAATGTTGTTTAGGAGTGTTTAGGAGTGGTTTAGTAGGGAATGTTGAGTAGCTGTTTTTAGGAATGGTTTAGGAGGGGATGTTGTTTAGGAGTGTTTAGGAGTGGTTTTAAGAGGGGATGTTGTTTAGGAGTGTTTAGGAGTGGTTTTAAGAGGGGATGTTGTTTAGGAGTGTTTAGGAGGGAATGTTGTTCAGGAGTGTTTAGAAATAGTTTAAGAGGAATGTTGTTTAGGAGTAGTTCATGAGGAATGTTGTTTAGGAGTGTTTAGGAGTGGTTTTAAGAGGGGATGTTGTTTTAGGAGTGTTTAGGAGTGGTTTTAAGAGGGGATGTTGTTTTAGGAGTGTTTAGGAGTGGTTTTAAGAGGGGATGTTGTTTTAGGAGTGTTTAGGAGTGGTTTTAAGAGGGGATGTTGTTTTAGGAGTGTTTAGGAGTGGTTTTAAGAGGGGATGTTGTTTTAGGAGTGTTTAGGAGTGGTTTTAAGAGGGGATGTTGTTTTAGGAGTGTTTAGGAGTGGTTTTAAGAGGGGATGTTGTTTTAGGAGTGTTTAGGAGTGGTTTTAAGAGGGGATGTTGTTTTAGGAGTGTTTATGAGTGGTTTTAAGAGGGAATGTTGCTAATGTATTATCTGCTGGTGTAAAAAGTGCTTTATAAATAGATTTGATTGAATTTGATTGATATTACTGGATCGTAAGGAGAGTTAGCAAGTTCCATGCATACAGGATTCAGTAAGACCCTCCATAGGTCACCAGGCATTTATTTTGGGGTTCCTAGTGTGCAAGGGGGGGGGGGGGAGTGGGACACTACCACTGGTGGAGGAGAAGGCAGACAACATAGACACTTCTTGAAGGTGCAATATGCAGAAATCGCTCTGCCTTTTCCTGTTTGCTCATATTCTAATAGTTTGCCTACTTTCAGTCTATTTGACAATAGAGAATCATTGTACAATCTAAACCGTTGTGAAATATATTTTCCATAACCAAAAATATTGTATTTTCAGCTATTTAAAGCTGGCTTACAAAACCTAAAGTACACAAAAACTAAACTTAAGAATGGGAAACATAGAAATAGCGCACATAGAACAGATCTACCACTTCTTAGACTTGCTTTCAATGACAATGACAGTTCTATGAATCCAATTTCTATGGGAATTTAGTGCGTCAATGAGGATCTGGTTTGCGCTTTGTGGGACTATCATTTGTTTTTTAACAGGAAAATGACCCAAAACACACCTCCAGGCTGTGGAAGGGCTATTTCACAATCACCTGACCTCAGCAAAATTGAGAAGGTTTGGGATGAGTTGGACCGCAGAGTGAAGAAAAAGCAGCCAGCAAGTGCTCAGCATATGTGGGAACTCCTTCAAGACTGTTGGAAAAGCATTCCTCATGAAGCTGGTTGAGAGAATGCCAAGAGTGTGCAAAGATGCCATCAATGCAAAGGGTGGCTACTTTGAAGAATCTCAAATATAAAATATATTTTGATTTGTTTAACACTTTTTTGGTTACTCCATGATTCCATATGTGTTATTTCATAGTTTTGATGTATTCACTATTATTTCTACAATGTAGAAAATAGTAAAAAATTAAGAAAAACCCTTGAATGAGTAGGTGTATTTGAAACTTTTGAATGGTACTGTATATATTTCCTGAACTTTCTTATATCTCCCATAGATGTCCTGATCAAATGAAGTACACTACATAGGACATAGGGTGCGATTTGGAATGTAGCTTAACATTTCCCCCACCTGTCTGATCTCCCCATCTCCCCCCCCTGTCTGATCTCTCCATCTCTTCCAGAAAAGAGATCTCTCAGCACATCGACATCGCCCACAACTTCACCCTGACCCGGAGCAGCGTGCGCGTGGGTCAGCTGATGCACTATGACTATTCCAGCCACAAGTACGTGTTCTCTATCGGAGAGAACTTCAAGTCCCTGCTTCCCGAGGCCTCCCCCATCGTCAACAAGCACTACAATGTGTGCGCCGTGGTGGGGAACAGCGGCGTCCTCACAGGGAGTCGTTGCGGTCCCGAGATCGAGAAGTTTGACTTCGTCTTCCGCTGCAACTTCGCTCCCACTGAGATCTTCCGCCGGGACGTGGGGCGGAGGACCAACCTCACGACCTTTAACCCCAGCATCCTGGAGAAGTACTACAACAACCTGCTGACCCTCCAGGACAGGAACAACTTCTTCCTGAGTCTGAAGAAGCTGGACGGGGCCATACTCTGGATCCCTGCCTTCTTCTTCCATACCTCGGCCACGGTGACCAGGACACTGGTCGACTTCTTTGTTGAGCACAGAGGACAGCTGAAGGTTCAGCTAGCCTGGCCTGGCAACATCATGCAGTACATAAACCGGTAAGACTGGACACACCAGAGTGATTGGTTGATTGATAAATTGATTGATTTGTTGGTTGGTTGATTGATTGATTTATGTTTATTGTCCTTCAAGAGGAAGCCCTTAACAGATCACAAGTTACATATTAACACAAGTAATATAGAATCACAACTTGGACACACCTAGCATAGCACTGGACACACCTAGCATAGCACTGGACACACCTAGCATAGCACTGGGCACACCTAGCATAGCACTGGACACACCTAGCATAGCATTGGGCACACCTAGCATAGCACTGGACACACCTAGCATAGCACTGGACACACCTAGCATAGCACTGGACACACCTAGCATAGCACTGGGCACACCTAGCATAGCACTGGACACACCTAGCATAGCATTGGGCACACCTAGCATAGCACTGGACACACCTAGCATAGCACTGGATACACCTAGCATAGCACTGGACACACCTAGTATAGCACTGGACACACCTAGCATAGCACTGGACACACCTAGCATAGCACTGGACACACCTAGCACAGCACTGGACACACCTAGCACAGCACTGGACACACCTAGCACAGCACTGGACACACCTAGCATAGCACTGGACACACCTAGCATAGCACTGGACACACCTAGCACAGCACTGGACACACCTAGCATAGCACTGGACACACCTAGCACAGCACTGGACACACCTAGCGTAACATTCAATACACTTAACATAGCATTGAACCAGGGGATGCTGGTGGGCGAACAGGCTCATTTTAATGGCTGGAATAGAATAAATAGAATGGTATCAAACACAACAAACATATGGAAACCATATTTGACTCTGTTCCATTTATTATATTCCAGCCATTACAATGAGCTTCTCCCACCAGCCTCCTCTGCATTGGACGAACATAACATAGTATCAGACACACCCAACATTGCATTGGACACACCCAACATTGCATTGGACACACCCAACATTGCATTGGACACACCCAACATTGCATTGGACACACCCAACATTGCATTGGACACACCACACCCAACATTGCATTGGACACACCACACCCAACATTGCATTGGACACACCCAACATTGCATTGGACACACCCAACATAGCATGTTGACTTTTGTATGTTCTTCTCAGAAATAGATTTTATTTTAACCTTGTACAATCCATGCTTCTTACCATAACCTTTCCACCAGTAACTGACATGAACATGTAGTAAGAAAAGAAGAAGAAGAGCTATCATTGACCAGCACGATGTATATATTAAAATGTCGCGGCTAGCTGTGTAGCTATGTCTTCTCCTCTAACTGTACACGGATCAGCATCGTATTGAGCTTTCCACCTCCTTTTCCAAAGCTTTTAAAAACATGGGAAGCTAATTTTTTTATTATACCTTTATTTAAGGAGGCAAGTCAGTTAAGAACAAATTCTTATTTTCAATGACGGCCTAGGAACAGTGGGTTAACTGCCTGTTCAGGGGCAGAACAACAGATTTGTACCTTGTCAGCTCAGGGATATGAACTTGCAACCTTTGCGGTTACTAGTCCAATGCTCTAACCACTAGGCTACCCTGCCGCCTCTACACTCTAACCACTAGGCTACCCTGCCGCCTCTACACTCTAACCACTAAGCTACCCTGCCGCCCTGGGGGTGGAAACTATGGATACAACTTACTCCGCGCTCCTGCATTATCGTAATTCATATATGCGCGCCACTAGAAATCACTGCGTTAGGGCATTTCTGTTAGCTTATACATCCTGAAAAAATACACCATAGTACTGGTTGTAGGTTAAACTGCAGAGGGAAAAAACATAACCGATCGAAATGTTTGCCCCGATCAAGCAGACTAGATGCAGTTATTCCTAAATGAATATGCATTCAAAATGCCAGGCTTTTGACCGGTTATTCAAATGGGAGACTATTCACTGCAGTTTACAGCCAATTCATGGCTTTTAAATCAAATTGTATTTGTCACATGCACCGAATACAACAGGTGTAGTAGACCTTACAGTGAAATGCTGAATACAACAGGTGTAGTAGACCTTACAGTGAAATGCTGAATACAACAGGTGTAGTAGACCTTACAGTGAAATGCTGAATACAACAGGTGTAGTAGACCTTACAGTGAAATGCTGAATACAACAGGTGTAGTAGACCTCACAGTGAAATGCTGAATACAACAGGTGTAGTAGACCTTACAGTGAAATGCTGAATACAACAGGTGTAGTAGACCTTACAGTGACATGCTGAATACAACAGGTGTAGTAGACCTTACAGTGACATGCTGAATACAACAGGTGTAGTAGACCTTACAGTGAAATGCTGAATACAACAGGTGTAGTAGACCTTACAGTGGAATGCTGAATACAACAGGTGTAGTAGACCTTACAGTGGAATGCTGAATACAACAGGTGTAGTAGACCTTACAGTGACATGCTGAATACAACAGGTGTAGTAGACCTTACAGTGACATGCTGAATACAACAGGTGTAGTAGACCTTACAGTGAAATGCTGAATACAACAGGTGTAGTAGACCTTACAGTGAAATGCTGAATACAACAGGTGTAGTAGACCTTACAGTGAAATGCTGAATACAACAGGTGTAGTAGACCTTACAGTGAAATGCTGAATACAACAGGTGTAGTAGACCTTACAGTGAAATGCTGAATACAACAGGTGTAGTAGACCTTACAGTGAAATGCTGAATACAACAGGTGTAGTAGACCTTACAGTGAAATGCTGAATACAACAGGTGTAGTAGACCTTACAGTGAAATGCTGAATACAACAGGTGTAGTAGACCTTACAGTGAAATGCTGAATACAACAGGTGTAGTAGACCTTACAGTGAAATGCTGAATACAACAGGTGTAGTAGACCTCACAGTGAAATGCTGAATACAACAGGTGTAGTAGACCTTACAGTGAAATGCTGAATACAACAGGTGTAGTAGACCTTACAGTGAAATGCTGAATACAACAGGTGTAGTAGACCTTACAGTGAAATGCTGAATACAACAGGTATAGTAGACCTTACAGTGGAATACTGAATACAACAGGTGTAGTAGACCTTACAGTGAAATGCTGAATACAACAGGTGTAGTAGACCTTACAGTGAAATGCTGAATACAACAGGTGTAGTAGACCTTACAGTGAAATGCTGAATACAACAGGTGTAGTAGACCTTACAGTGAAATGCTGAATACAACAGGTGTAGTAGACCTTACAGTGAAATGCTGTTATTTATTTATTTAACCTTTATTTAACTAGACAAGTCAGTTAAGAAAAAAATCTTATTGACAATATCTGCCTACCCCGGCCAAACCCGGGCGACGCTGGGCCAATTGTGGCCAAAATACTAAAATAATGGGAAAGGGCAGTGTGGAGTACAATAGAAATTGCATCATCTGTGGATCTGTTGGGGAGGTATAAAAATTGGAGTGGGTCTAGGGTTTCTGGGATAATGGTGTTGATTTGAGCCATGACCAGCATTTCAAAGCACCTCATGGTTACAGCTGTGAGTGCTACGGTTCGGTAGTCATTTAGGCAGGTTACTTTGGTGTTCTTGGGCACAGAGACTATGGTGGTCTGCTTGAAACATGTTGGTATTACAGACTCAGTCAAGGAGAGTTTGAAAATGTAATTGAAGACACTTGCCAGTTGGTCAGCGCATGCTCGGAGTACACGTCCTGGTAATCCGTCTGGCCCTGCGGCATTGTGAATGTTGACCTGTTTAAAGGTCTTATTCACATCGGCAATGGAGAGCGATCACACAGTCGTCCGGAACAGCTGATGCTCTCATGCATGCTTCAGTGTTACTTGCATCGATGCGAGCATAGAAGTGATTTAGCTCGTCTGGTAGGCTCGTGTCAATGGGAAGCTCTCAGCTGTGCTTCCCTTTGTAGTCTGTAATAGTTTCCAAGCCCTGCCACATCCGACGAGCCTCAGAGCCGGTGTAGTACGATTCGATCTTAGTCCTGTATTGATGCTTTGCCTGTTTGATGGTTCATCTGAGAGAATACGGGATTTCTTATAAGCTTCCGGGTTAGAGTCCCAATCCTTGAAAGTGGCTGCTCTACCCATTAGCTCAGTGCAGATGTTACCCTGTATTTATGGCTTGCATGTTTCGTCACAATATTGTTTTGAATGTTCGTTTTGAACTGATACCCAACTCAGCATTCTACTCATCATCATCGTCATTGAAGAAGGTTTCATCCAAAGTGCAGTGGCTTGGAAATCCAATGGCGTTCAAAATGAGGCAAATAATTAGTAGGAAACCCCTTTGTCACCATTTTGATGTCACCAGATTATAACGACAGCTAGCTAAGATTGCGGGGAGACAACTGGATTTTAGCTAGCTAACGTTAGCTTTGCTAACTATTTTTGATGAATTTTGCTAACTAATGACAACATTGCCAAATTTTCTAAGTAAATTTGACGACATGATAATGCTAGAAAAGTTTCCTACTAATTATTTTACTATTTTATCAATGTCATGAGGTCCTCCACTCCCTCTTCTCCCGGTCCCAGGATCCCTGCTCCTCCTGGCCACGCTGCTCGGTCCTTTGGTGGTGGGTAGTTCTGTCACGAACGTCGTCAGGGACATGACCGGACCAAGGTGCAGCGTGGTGAACGTACATTTTCTTTTTCTTTTGGATGTCGCCAACAAAAACAACAAACACAAACACAAACGTGAAGCTTACTAGGGCTATACAGGCCACTAACAAAGACAACTACCCACAACTACCAAAAGGAAAAAAGGCTGCCTAAGTATGATTCTCAATCAGAGACAACGATAGACAGCTGTCCCTGATTGAGAACCATACCCGGCCAAAACATAGAAACACAGAACATAGAGTTTCCCACCCGAGTCACACCCTGACCAACCAAACAGAGAATAGAAAGATCTCTACGGTCAGGGCATGGCAGTGCCCCCCCCCCCCCTCAACAAAAACAAGAAAGAACTAGAACGACCGTGAAGCTTACTAGGGTTCTATAGGGAAAAGGGGACATATACACTACCAATCAAAAGTTTTAGGACAGCTACTCATTCAAAGGTTTCTCTTAATTTTTTACTATTTTCTACATTGTATAATAATAGTGAAGACATCAAAACTATGAAATAACACATATGGAATCATGTAGTAACCAAAAAAGTGTTAAACAAATCAAAATATATTTTATATTTGAGATCCTTCAATTAGCCACCCTTTTCCTTGATGACAGCTTTGCACACTCTTGGCATTCTCTCAACCAGCTTCATGAGGTAGTCACCTGGAAGGCATTTCAATTAACAGGTGAGCCTTGTTTAAAAGTTCTTTCCTTCTTAAAGCGTTTGAGCCAATCAGTCGTGTTGTGACAAGGTAGGAGTGAATAAATAGAAAACCTTGAATGAGTAGGTGTTCTAAAACTTTTGACCGGTAGTGTATGTATATTAACTATAGTAATGCCACAATACCACAGGATCTGTACATAGCCCGGTAGAATGGCATTACATACACACAGCATATGTATAACCGTCTCGCCATAGAGAGAGAATGAATCATTCGCAAGGCACGATTTATTGCCCTCTCTCTCTGGCCTAATGTAGATCTTATCTGATCTGTGTCCGGTGCCTCTGAGTCATAAATCTCACTGAGGACAGTCTAAAACTTCTAGAATCTCTTGCCATGGCTTAACAGTAGCATGAATAAGTGTTAAAGTGCGCAAATAGGCTATACGAATTAACCATCTCTAAACAATCAGGCATCCAATGCAATATAAACAACATGCTAATAGGGTATCTGTCCCGCTCCTGCTCCCACTCCCCCACCCTGCTCCTGCTCCTGCTTCCACTCCCCCACCCTGCTCCTGCTCCCCCACCCTGCTCCTGCTCCCACTCCCCCACCCTGCTCCTGCTCCCACTCCCCCACCCTGCTCCTGCTCCCACTCCCCCACCCTGCTCCTGCTCCTGCTCCCACTCCCCCACCCTGCTCCTGCTCCCACTCCCCCACCCTGCTCCTGCTCCCCTCCCCCCCGGTGCTCATGGACGCCAGGCTGCCCTGAATTACGCACTCCTGCCACCATCATTTCCTGGTATTGGATTCACCTGGACTCACTCAGTCACCTGTTTGTTACCTCTCCTATGTCAGTTCCCCAGCTCTGTTCCCCGGTGCGGCATTGTTTGTCATGTCTGTGTTTCCCGTGTGCTGACGCTGTTCCTGTCTTATTCTATGTCTGTTCCCGAACAAACGTCTGACTCCTCGTACCTGCTTCTCCTGTCCGGCGTCGGTCTTTAGAGTGTCTGAAATATACAAGCTGCAGCAGTGCTATACAACTACAGAGGTAATTAGGCCTAAAGACAATTGCTTGCAGTCAATCATCATCTTAACGTAGGTAACAAACCTCCCGACAATAAATCCCATAACTCACTTCTTGGATGCATCGACAATCTTCCTAAAATAAACAGTCAACTTGATCATGAACCAGAACTTGCTAATGGGACTGTGGGGAAAGTCATGTGCACAGGCATGGCCTTTTTTACAGTCTGGCTGTATTAGAGGGGCAGCTGATAGCCAGTGTCACTTTAAAGAACCATGGGGGCCAGGAGGGTGCACAATGTTGAGGGAACAATGTCGTGGCAGAGGATCCACTAACTCAGTTGTTGCAGGGCCGCTGGGGCTCTTCCTTGGGCGCTGAGTACAATGCCGGAGGCTGGCCACAACTGTCTTTGGTAGCTCACTGAGGTTGGTGACTCTTTCTCCACTGCTGAACGCGATGGCTCCCATAGTGGAACAGACAGGGACCCCTGGGTGAGGCTCGTCGGGAATCTGGAGGCAGGGACCGGCTAAGCCCCAGAGACGTGGTCAGGGGGTACCCCACGTGCGGTGGCCAGAGGGTCCTCAGGTCAGGGAACGGTGGGTCCTCAGGTCAGGGAACGGTCGGTCCCCAGGTCAGGAGGCGGTCGGTCTCCAGGTCAGGGAACGGTGGGTACCCCAGGTCAGGGAGCGGTGGGTCCCCAGGTCAGGGAACGGTGGACCACCAGGTCAGGGAACGGTGGACCACCAGGTCAGGGAACGGTGGACCACCAGGTCAGGGAACAGTGGACCACCAGGTCAGGGAACGGTGGGTCCCCAGGTCAGGGAACGGTCGGTCCCCAGGTCAGGAGGCGGTCGGTCTCCAGGTCAGGGAACGGTGGGTACCCCAGGTCAGGGAGCGGTGGGTCCCCAGGTCAGGGAACGGTCGGTCCCCAGGTCAGGAGGCGGTGGGTCCCCAGGTCAGGAGGCGGTGGGTCCCCAGGTCAGGAGACTGTGGGTCCCCAGGTCAGGGGGCTGAGGGCCTATCAGGGCAGGAAACCTAGGACCTGACAGGGCAGAGGACTTGGAACCTACTGCTAAGACGGTGGACTGCAAGCCAGGTATGGTCATTGTGGCCGCAGGCTGACAGGACGGGGCTTATCCCACCAGGCCGTGGCGGTCTGAACCAGTATTCCCTATATAGTGCACTACCTTGTGACCCCAGCCCTATGGGCCCTGGTGACCACAGCCTCTTGTCAAAAGTAGTGTGCTAGAAAGTGAACAGAGTGCTATTTGGGACACAGCCTGGTTGTCCTATCATCTCCCTCAATCCCATTAAAGTAACCTGTTCGCACTGAATATTTTGATTTAACAAGTTCCCGTCTGCATTGAACACCAGTGTCTATTGTGTCCATTGATGAGGGGACAATTTCATTTTGGGATAATGCATCAATGGTTTCAATTGGTTTACTACTTAGTACAGGAGCATGCACAGCACTCACACATACACACACACATAAACACACACACACACACATAAACGCTCGCACACACATAAACGCTTGCACACACACACACACACACACATAAACGCTCGCACACACATAAACGCTCTGACACACTCCAATCCATTCTAACAGTATCCATTCTAAAAGTATCCATTCTAACAGTATCCATTCTAACAGTATCCATTCTAACAGTATCCAGTATCCATTCTAACAGTATCCAGTATCCATTCTAACAGTAACCAGTATCCATTCTAACAGTAACCAGTATCCATTCTAACAGTATCCATTCTAACAGTATCCATTCTAACAGTATCCATTCTAACAGTATCCATTCTAACAGTATCCATTCTAACAGTATCCAGTACCCATTCTAACAGTAACCCTTCTAACAGTATCCATTCTAACAGTACCCATTCTAACAGTATTCATTCAAACAGTATCCAGTATCCATTCTAACAGTATCCATTCTAACAGTATCCATTCTAACAGTACCCATTCTAACAGTACCCATTCTAACAGTATCCAGTACCCATTCTAACAGTATCCATTCTAACAGTATCCATTCTAACAGTATTCATTCAAACAGTATCCAGTATCCATTCTAACAGTATCCATTCTAACAGTATCCATTCTAACAGTATTCATTCAAACAGTATCCAGTATCCAGTCTAACAGTATCCATTCTAACAGTATCCATTCTAACAGTATCCATTCTAACAGTACCCATTCTAACAGTATCCAGTACCCATTCTAACAGTATCCATTCTAACAGTATTCATTCAAACAGTATCCAGTATTCATTCTAACAGTATCCATTCTAACAGTATCCATTCTAACAATAACCTGTATCCATTCTAACAGTATCCATTCTAACAGTATCCATTCTAACAGTACCCATTCTAACAGTACCCATTCTAACAGTATTCATTCAAACAGTATCCAGTATCCATTCTAACAGTATCCATTCTAACAGTATCCATTCTAACAGTACCCATTCTAACAGTATTCATTCAAACAGTATCCAGTATCCATTCTAACAGTATCCATTCTAACAGTATCCATTCTAACAGTATCCATTCTAACAGTACCCATTCTAACAGTATCCATTCTAACAGTATCCAGTACCCATTCTAACAGTATCCATTCTAACAGTATTCATTCAAACAGTATCCAGTACCCATTCTAACAGTATCCATTCTAACAGTATTCATTCAAACAGTATCCAGTATCCATTCTAACAGTATCCATTCTAACAGTATCCATTCTAACCCTGTCTGTTTTGTTTGACTGTGCTGCAGATACTGGAAGACCAAGCAACTGTCACCGAAGCGTCTGAGCACAGGGATCCTCATGTACACTCTGGCCTCATCCATGTGTGAGGAGATCCACCTGTACGGCTTCTGGCCCTTTGGCTGGGACCCCAACACGGGCAAGGAGCTGCCCTATCACTATTACGACAAGAAGGGTACCAAGTTCACCACCAAGTGGCAGGAGTCCCACCAGCTGCCAGCAGAGTTCAAACTGCTCTATAGGATGCACACAGAGGGACTTATCAAACTAACGCTCTCACATTGTGCCTAGTTTAGCCTGACTGGACTGGACCGAACTAGACCTGGACTGGACTTGACTGGACCGGACTGTACATGGACTAGATCAGACTAAAAGGCTAAATCTGGCACATTATGTCATTTTCTGATTGTAAACTGGTTTTCTGGTTAAGAAGGTGTTAAATAATTACGACCAATTGGTCGCTGTTACTGTACAGCCAGCTATGAAGGTCTTTTTAATGACGACGTCAAGAAATCAGGAGAAAGATGTTATAGTTTGGTTGTGATTTGGTTAAATAACCAGAACCAGATCACAACTAGATATAAAGACGTATTTTTCTGGTTGTAAAAAGACATAAGCATAACGTCATTCGTTATCCAATCAGCATATAGCACAGCCTGACCATGACATCATAAAACCTGCCATTTGCAACCAGTTTTTCCCGCCGCGATGGGCCAGTGAGATTCATACTGACTGCCCAAGATGGATTCCCAGGCTGCCCATGTTGTTGCCTGCTAGTGCTACGCTTTGTGACAGCTAAACTACAGCGGTTAAACTACAGCGGCTAAACTACAGCGGCTATACTACAACCTGTTATACTACAGCGGCTATACTACAACCTGTTATACTACAGCGGCTAAACTACAACCTGTTATACTACAGCGGCTAAACTACAGCAACTACAGTGGCTATACTACAGCGGCTATACTACAGCGGCTATACTACAGCGGCTAAACTACAGCGGCTATACTACAGCGGCTAAACTACAGTGGCTATACTACAGCGGCTATAATACAGCGGCTATACTACAGTGACTAAACTACAGTGGCTATACTACAGCGGCTATACTACAGAGGCTATACTACAGCGGCTAAACTACAGCGGCTAAACTACAGCGGCTAAACTACAGTGGCTATACTACAGCGGCTATACTACAGCAACTATACTACAGCGACTAAACTACAGCTGCTATACTACAACCTGTTATACTACAGCGGCTAAACTACAGCGGCTAAACTACAGCGGCTAAACTACAGCGGCTATACTACAGCGACTATACTACAGCGGCTAAACTACAGCCGCTATACTACAACCTGTTATACTACAGCGCCTAAATTCCAGCGACTATACTACAGCGACTATAATACAACCTGTTATACTACAGCGACTATACTACAACCTGTTATACTACAGTGGCTAAACTACAGCGGCTATACTACAGCGACTAAACTACAACGGCTAAACTACAGCGGCTATACTACAGCGACTAAACTACAGCGGTCCAAGCTACAGCGGCTATACTACAGCGACTATACTACAGCGGTCCAAGCTACAGTGGCTATACTACAGTGGCTAAACTACAGAGGCTAAACTACAGTGACTATACTGCAGCGACTATACTACAGCGGCCATACTACAGCGGTCCAAGCTACAGCGGCTATACTACAGCGACTATACTACAGCGGCTATACTACAGCGGTCCAAGCTACAGCGGCTATACTACAGCGGCTATACTACAGTGGCTATACTACAGTGGCTATACTACAGCGGCTATACTACAGTGGCTATACTACAGCGGCTATACTACAGAGACTAAACTACAGCGGTCCAAGCTACAGCCGCTATCCTACAGCAACTAAACTACAGCGGCTAAACTACAGCGGCTATGCTACAGCGGTCCAAGCTACAGCGGCTATACTACAGCGACTATACTACAGTGACTATACTACAGCGGTCCAAGCTACAGCGGCTATACTACAGTGGCTAAACTACAGAGGCTAAACTACAGTGACTATACTGCAGCGACTATACTACAGCGGCCATACAACAGCGGTCCAAGCTACAGCGACTATACTACAGCGGCTATACTACAGTGGCTATACTACAGCGGCTATACTACGGTGGCTATACTACAGCGGCTATACTACAGTGGCTATACTACAGCGGCTATACTACAGTGGCTATACTACAGCGGCTATACTACAGTGGCTATATTACAGAGGCTATACTACAGCGACTATACTACAGCGGCTATGCTACAGCGGCTATGCTACAGCGGCTATACTACAGCGGCTATACTACAGAGACTATACTACAGAGGCTATACTACAGCGGCTATACTACAGAGGCTATACTACAGCGGCTAAACTACAGAGGCTATACTACAGTGGCTAAACTACAGCGGCTATACTACAGCGGTCCAAGCTACAGCCGCTATACTACAGTGACTATACTACAGCGGCTATACTACAGCGGTCCAAGCTACAGCGGCTATACTACAGTGGCTATACTACAGTGGCTATACTACAGCGGCTATACTACAGTGGCTATACTACAGCGGCTATACTACAGTGGCTATACTACAGCGGCTATACTACAGCAACTAAACTACAGCGGCCCAAGCTACAGCGGCTATACTACAGCGACTAAACTACAGCGGCTAAACTACAGCGGCTATGCTACAGCGGTCCAAGCTACAGCGGCTATACTACAGCGACTATACTACAGTGACTATATACAGCGGTCCAAGCTACAGCGGATATACTACAGTGGCTAAACTACAGAGGCTAAACTACAGTGACTATACTGCAGCGACTATACTACAGCGGCCATACTACAGCGGTCCAAGCTACAGCGGCTATACTACAGTGGCTATACTACAGTGGCTATACTACAGCAGCTATACTACGGTGGCTATACCCCAGCGGCTATACTACAGTGGCTATACTACAGAGGCTATAATACAGCGACTATACTACAGCGGCTATACTACAGCGACTATACTACAGAGGGTATACTACAGCGGCTAAACTACAGCGGCTATACTACAGCGGCTAAACTACAGAGGCTACACTACAGTGGCTAAACTACAGCGGCTATACTACAGCGGTCCAAGCTACAGCGGCTATACTACAGCGGCTATACTACAGCGGTCCAAGCTACAGCGGCTATACTACAGTGGCTATACTACAGCGGCTATACTACAGCGGCTATACGACAGCGACTAAACTACAGCGGTCCAAGCTACAGCGGCTATACTACAGCGACTAAACTACAGCGGCTAAACTACAGCGGCTATGCTACAGCGGTCCAAGCTACAGCGATTATACTACAGCGACTATACTACAGCAACTAAACTACAGCGGCTAATCTACAGCGGCTATGCTACAGCGGTCCAAGCTACAGCGGCTATACTACAGTGGCTAAACTACAGAGGCTAAACTAGAGTGACTATACTGCAGCGACTATACTACAGCGGCTATACTACAGTGGCTATACTACAGTGGCCATACTACAGCGGCTATACTACAGCGGCTATACTACAGTGGCTATACTACAGCGGCTATACTACAGTGGCTATACTACAGCGGCTATACTACAGCGGCTATACTACAGCGGCTATACTACAGCGACTATACTACAGTGGCTATACTACAGCGGTTATACTACAGTGGCTATACTACAGCGGCTATACTACAGCGACTATACTACAGCGACTATACTACAGCGACTATACTACAGTGGCTAAACTACAGCGGCTATACTACAGCGGCTAAACTACAGAGGCTATACTACAGTGGCTAAACTACAGCGGCTATACTACAGCGGTCCAAGCTACAGCGGCTATACTACAGCGGCTATACTACAGTGACTATACTGCAGCGACTATACTACAGTGACTATACTACAGCGGCTATACTACAGTGGCTATACTACAGTGACTATACTGCAGCGACTATACTGCAGTGGCTATACTACAGTAGCTAAACTACAGTGGCTATACTACAGTGGCTATACTACAGAGGCTATACTACAGCGGCTAAACTACAGTGACTATACTACAGAGGCTAAACTACAGCGGCTATACTACAGTGACTATACTACAGTGGCTATACTACAGTGACTATACTGCAGCGACTATACTGCAGTGGCTATACTACAGTAGCTAAACTACAGTGGCTATACTACAGTGGCTATACTACAGAGGCTATACTACAGCGGCTAAACTACAGTGACTATACTACAGAGGCTTTACTACATCGGCTATACTACAGTGACTATACTACAGTGACTATACTACAGCGGTCCAAGCTACAGCGGCTAAACTACAGCGGCTAAACTACAGCGACTATACTACAGCGGCTATACTACAGCGGTCCAAGCTACAGCGGCTAAACTACAGCGGCTATACTACAGTGACTATACTACAGAGGCTAAACTACAGCGGCTATACTACAGTGACTATACTACAGTGACTATACTACAGTGACTATACTACAGCGGTCCAAGCTACAGTGGCTAAACTACAGTGGCTAAACTAGAGTGACTATACTACAGAGGCTAAACTACAGCGGCTAAACTAGAGTGACTATACTACAGAGGCTAAACTACAGCGGCTATACTACAGAGGCTAAACTACAGAGGCTAAACTACAGAGGCTAAACTACAGCGGCTATATTACAGCGGTCCAAGCTACAGCGGCTATACTACAGCGGCTATACTACAGCGGTCCAAGCTACAGCGGCTAAACTACAGCGGCTATACTACAGCGGCTATACTACAGCGGTCCAAGCTACAGCGACTATACTACAGAGGCTATACTACAGTGGCTAAACTACAGTGACTATACTACAGAGGCTAAACTACAGCGGCTATGCTTCAGCGACTAAACTACAGCGGCTATACTACAGTGGCTATACTACAGTGACTATACTACAGAGGCTAAACTACAGCGACTATGCTTCAGCGGCTAAGACACAGTAATATCAGACTTTTTTCTATAACCTGAGCTCATCATTCTATATCAGAGCTCTGGTTTATCTATGGCACAATAGAAATGACAAAAATCGAGAATACAGATTTCCCTGTATTGTGGTTATATACTGTATGTACAGCTGCAGCTGGTTATATTCTAACCAGGAGGTTTTGGTGATTATTTTTACATCAGGTTTTTTTCTCAGGAGATTTAAGTTGTTTTTTTTTTGGCTTTTTAAGAATTTTAAATCATGTTAACAAAGTATCACTACCAAATAATATAATTTAACAGGCACGAGAAATGGTTAGTGGTTTAGAGCATTGGGCCAGTAACCCAAAAGGTTGCTAGAGCAAATCCCCCGAGCTGACAAGGTAAAAAACAAAAAGTCTGTCGTTCTGCCCCCCTGAACAAGGCAGTTAACCCACTGTTCCTAAGCCGTCATTGTAAATAAGAATTTGTTCTTAAACTGACTTACTTGCCTGGTTAAATAAAGGTTCAAATAAAAAATATAAAAATCCACTAAGTTCAAGATCTCTACAGTCACTTTGAGAGAGTTGCTGGGGTCTAGATGGAGCTAGAGTCTCACATTACAGCATGTTGATGTACCGTATCTGCTCAGATATATTACTCTGTGTATATTACAGTAACTTCTGTTGGCATATGGAAAGAGGACATACATGCAAAGTCCTACTGTATATGGTGCTATGACTTAGAAAAAATAGACTCCGATACAAGACTGGGGTGATACACTATACGTGGACACCCCCTTCAAATGAGTGGTTTTCGGGCTATTTCAGCCACACCCGTTGCTGACAGGTGTATAAAATCGAGCACACGGCCATGCAATCTCCATAGACAAACATTGACAGTAGATTGGCCTTCAGTGACTGTCGACATGGCACCGTCCTACTGTAGGTCATAATAGACTCCAGGGGGACGGGAGGGAGGGGGGGACGGGAGGGAGGGAGGGAGAAAGGGGGAGAGAGAGAGAGAGAGAGACAGAGAGAGCACTAGGCATGCAGCAAGCAGCTCTACTGTCCAGTTGGTTTCGTAACAAAATAGATCAGAGATATCTATCCATAGAAACAGAAAAACTAGAACAGAAATTCCATTCAAGTCAGAAGGTCTTTGATGGGATTTCTCTGTCTGTATCTATGTATCCAAGCGGATTCCAGGGCGATGTGTACTGTATTGTTGTGAAGGATTGGTGGATGGGGGTGTCCTGTTTTGAGATGGATTGAGGGGTAGTGGTAGCTTGGATTAACCAGCCTGAAAGGCATACTATGGTGTTGAGATAACCAGGCTGGGATGGTGTGGGGATGAGACAGTATTAGCACTACTGGTTCTACGAGGATATTCAGATTCAGAGTTATTATTATACAAATGTTGTTTAGAAAACACAACTATTTTTGTAATCTAGACGGATTTCAAATGGCTATTTTTCTCCTGGTCTTATAGAGTTTACATGGCATTTGTTTATCCTTGTTAAAAGTTACATGTTCCTTGTCTGTGGATAACTTACTCACATGAACAATCAGATATTGTACTTTTATTGATATACATATCTATTATATTTCTTTATATCAATATGTCAACCTGAAATAATGTAAATGACATAGAAATGAATGATGACGTAACGAATTTGCTAAAAATAGCAACAACAAAAAAATACTTTTTTGAGGATATTTGTACGTTTTGTTTTTATATCTAATATCCTTGATGATAATTATTTGGTTTTTTTCCGCGTAATTAGCATTTTCAATTTTGACTTATCACTGAGTATGTGCCTTGCTTAAAGATTGAAACATTCTCACAGCCCTGGAATTACTAAATCAAATAACAATCATTTTCAGTTTGTATTTGAACTAAGATTTTTTTTTTTACTCTGAAACTAATGAATAATAAACATAGAACTGTACTACTACAGTACTGTAAATATATTAGAATACTACAGTACTGTAAAGATATTAGAATACTACAGTACTGTAAAGATATTAGACTACTACAGTACTGTAAATATATTAGAATACTACAGTACTGTAAAGATATTAGAATACTACAGTACTGTAAAGATATTAGACTACTACAGTACTGTAAAGATATTATACTACTACAGTACTGTAAAGATATTAGACTACTACAGTACTGTAAATATATTATACTACTACAGTACTGTAAATATATTATACTACTACAGTACTGTAAATATATTAGACTACTACAGTACTGTAAAGATATTAGACTACTACAGTACTGTAAAGATATTAGACTACTACAGTACTGTAAAGATATTAGACTACTACAGTACTGTAAATATATTAGACTACTACAGTACT